>NC_058080.1:660070881-660315307 GCF_014858855.1 Bufo gargarizans | reverse complement strand
ATTGGCTGCTTTGCAGCCTTTCAAAAAGCGCCAAGAAAGCGTCACAAAAGCGCGAAGAAAGCGACGAACACCGAACCCGAACCCGGACTTTTACGAAAATGTCCGGGTTCGGGTCCGTGTCACGGACACCCCAAAATTCGGTACGAACCCGAACTATACAGTTCGAGTTCGCTCATCCCTAATTTTAAAGTCAGCTTTTATTATACTCACAAAGTCGAAAAGGACACAGACGTATCAAATATTTTAACCAGTTTCCCATCTGCCACCTGACCCGGGTTTCACCTTCGCTTCGTCAGGGGTACATATCCCGCCCTTCAAGGGCGTATTTTTTTATACACAAGTTCGACACCTACTTCCACCTACCTAACATGCTCTTCATTTACATATCCATTTCAGTTTCAGTCTAAAAAGCTTAAAAAATATATATTTAAAATAAATTAAAACTTTCAGAAAAACTTCATCAATAATACACCTAAAATATATAATTTCATATAATATCTTTCTATCCCCTCTTATCACAAAAAAGCAGAAACTCTTTCACAATCACATGTCCAGGTATGGCCAATTGATGATTGCTATCATGATTCATTCATAAAAGTTCCTTTCACCTCTCTTCTCGATTACTTGTTTGTACCATCTAGTCTACACCTAATGTAAAATGTGCATTTAGTCTTTTTTTTCAGTAAACCCTTTGTGAAATTTTTGGAGGTGTCATGGAACCATGAACCAGACGTACAACAAGAGATAAGTGGAAATAAGAAGGCTTTATTGAAAATCAAGCTGTAAGCAAAAGTCCAAACGGATGGCTAAACCGAAGCGTAGACAGAGGTCAGGAACCAGAAGGGTAGTCAGACGAAGCCTGGATCAGGAACCAGCAGGGTAGTCAGACGAAGCCAGGATCAGGAACCAACTGGGTAGTCAGACGAGGCCAGGATCAGGAACCAGAAGCAGCAGCAGTCTTAGAAGCATGTGAACACAGGAGGACCAAGCAAGGAACTGAAGCCACAGACCTCCTATATATATGAGCTAGGCATCCAGCTCCTCCCAGTGGGAAGGAGAAGCCGCAGGGTGGGAGGCTACAAGAAACCCAGAAACCAAGATGGCTGCCAGCACATGTCAAACGAGGGAGAACAGTAAGAAGGTAAGACCATGACAGTACCTCCCCCTCAAGGGCCCCTCCTCCGCGGAGTAAGGAACGGTTTCTGAGGGAAGCGTGCGTGGAAGGCTCGGAGCAAAGCAGGAGCATGGACATCTGCGGAGGGAACCCAGGAACGCTCCTCTGGACCATAACCACGCCAATGGACCAAAAACTGCAACCGACCGCGGACCAGGCGTGAGTCCAGGATATTGCTCACCTCATATTCCTCACGATTGCCCACTTGGACCGGACGGGGCCGAGGAACCGAGGAAGTGAAACGATTACACACCAATGGCTTCAACAGGGAGACATGAAACACGTTGGAGATCCGCATGCCAGGAGGAAGCGCAAGGGCATAGGCTACCGGGTTTACCCTGCGAAGCACTCGGAAGGGACCAACAAAGCGAGGCGCCAGCTTGGGAGTGGGCACTCGAAGGTTGAGGTTGCGGGTGGACAACCATACACGATCTCCGACCTGGTAGGAAGGAGCGGGCGCTCGTCTGCGATCAGCCTGGAGTCTCTGGCGCTGCGCAGAGACCTCAAGGGACCTCTGGATCTGTACCCAAGAAGCACGTAGGACGGAAAGGTGATCCTCCACAGCCGGAATATCCTGGGGAGAGAATACCTCCGGTAACACGGCAGGTTGGAACCCATAATTGGCCATAAAGGGAGACGTCCCAGAGGAAGAGTTCACCGCCGTGTTCCTGGCAAACTCAGCCCAAGGCAGGAGGTCAACCCAATTGTCTTGGTGATCGGAGACATAGCAACGAAGGAATTGCTCCAAGGCCTGATTGGATCGTTCTGCGGCCCCATTGGACTGAGGGTGGTAGGCCGAGGAGAAAGAGAGATGAATCCCCAACTGGGAGCAAAAGGCGCGCCAGAACCTGGACACAAACTGACTCCCCCGATCCGACACAATCTCCTTGGGCAAACCGTGCAACCGGAAGACCTCCCTGGCGAAAATCGTGGCCAACTCTTGTGCAGAGGGTAACTTCTTGAGAGGAACACAGTGGCACATTTTGGAAAACCGATCCACAATCATGAGAATGACCGTATGGCCTCGGGATGCAGGGAGGTCCACAATGAAATCCATCCCCAGGTGTGACCATGGGCGCTCCCCGGTGGCTATGGGTTGCAAAAGGCCCAACGGAAGGTGCCGAGGGGACTTACTCTGGGCACAAACGGAGCATGCCGCTACATATGCGGCGATGTCGGAACGTAGAGAAGGCCACCAGAACAGACGTGAAACAGCCCAGGACAGCTGATTCTTTCCAGGATGCCCCGCGGCCTTGGAGTTATGGTAGGTTCGCAACAACCGAGTGCGCAACTCCTCAGGCACAAAACACCTGCCGTTGGGTCTCCCAGAGGGAGCACCAGATTGAGCCGCCAAAATCTGCTCACCCAGGGGAGAGGTCAGGCTGGTGCGAATGGCGGCCAGGATCTGATTCGGAGGTATGACCGAAGTCGGAATCGACTCCTCCCCGGAGAGCTTGGAGTACTGCCGTGATAAGGCATCCGCTCTGATGTTCTTGGAACCGGGTAGGTAGGAGACCACGTAATTAAAACGTGACAAGAACAGAGCCCATCTGGCCTGACGTGGTGTCAATCTCTTGGCCTCAGAAAGGTAGGTCAGATTCTTGTGGTCCGTCAGGATGAGAACCGGAACCACCGAACCCTCGAGCAAGTGCCTCCATTCTTTAAGGGCCTGCACGATGGCCAATAACTCCCTGTCACCAATCTGATAGTTGCACTCCACGGAAGACAGTTTCCGGGAGTAAAACCCACAAGGAAGCAGAGGACCCTCTGGTGTTCTACGCTGAGACAGAAGGGCGCCTACTCCCGTCTCAGACGCGTCCACCTCGAGGACAAAGGGCAACCCAGGGTTGGGATGCGACAGAATCGGAGCCGACACAAAGGCGGACTTTAGAGCCTCAAAAGCTCGGATGGCCTCGAGCGGCCAGACCTGGAAATTACTGCCCTTCCTGGTCAGATCCGTGAGAGGCTTGGCTAGCATGGAAAAGTCCCTGATGAACTTCCGATAATAATTGGCGAAGCCCAAAAAGCGCTGCAGGGCACGGAGACCACTGGGCTGGGGCCACTGTAAGACAGCCGAAACCTTCTCAGGATCCATGGAGAACCCCTCAGCGGAAATGATGTAACCTAAGAAGATTACCTGGGATCGGTGAAATTCGCATTTCTCAAGCTTACCGAACAGCCTGTTCTCTCGTAACCGTTGCAACACTCGTCTGACATCCATAATGTGGACCTCCATGGATTCAGAATATACCAAGATGTCATCCAAATAGACCACCACACACTGCTGCAACAGGTCACGGAAAACATCGTTGATGAATTCCTGGAAGACTGCGGGCGCATTGCACAACCCAAAGGGCATAACCAAGGATTCATAATGACCGGTCCTGGTGTTAAACGCGGTCTTCCACTCATCGCCCGCCTTGATCCTTACCAGGTTATATGCCGCCCTCAGGTCGAGTTTGGTAAAGACCGTGGCCCCTTTGAGGCGATCGAACAGCTCGGAAATCAAGGGTATCGGGTAAGCGTTCTTGATCGTGATGCGATTGAGACTCCTGTAATCTATGCAAGGCCTCAACTCACCGCCCTTCTTTTTCACAAAGAAAAATCCAGCCCCTGCCGGGGACGAGGATTTGCGAATGTGTCCGCGTGAAAGCGCCTCCCTCACGTACTCCTCCATGGCCTCATTCTCCGCTACCGACAGTGGATAGACTTTGCCACGAGGAGGAACGGCACCAGATTGTAACTCTATGGCACAATCGTATGGGCGGTGCGGAGGTAGGGCAACCGCGCGCACCTTATCGAATACATCCCGGTACTCTTCGTATTCAGGAGGCAACAGAGAGTCCGAGGAAGTACACAGCAACTTGACAGGCCCATGGATGCAACTAGCCCCACACTGCGGTGACCACGAGAGGATCTCGGCCGATCTCCAATCGAAAGTCGGATTATGCTTCTGGAGCCAGGGGTACCCCAAGACCACCGAGTAGTGTGGAGACGAAATCACCTGGAGACAGACCTACTCTCTGTGAACGGCACCAATGGCTATCCCCACTGGAAGGGTCTCATGAGTCACGTGTGGCGGCAGAAGGGGTCTGCCGTCTATCGCCTCAAGAGCCAGTGGGGAACCTCGAGGCTGCAGAGGAATGGAATTGGCGGCAGCGAACACACTATCAATGAACAAACCACCAGCACCAGAGTCCACCAACGCCTGGGTCGTCACCGAGCCCCCGACCCAGGAGAGGACAACAGTGATCAGTGGTTTGTCAACACGGGAAACCGGGGACGAGGAGACTCCACCCAAGATCTGCCCCCGACAGGATCTCAGGTGCGAGCGTTTCCCGGACGGTTCGGGCATGCCAACCGAAAATGCCCACCGAGACCACAGTACATGCATCGGCCCTCGCGTCTCCGGAGTACCCTCTCCCCCTCGGACAGGCGAGCAAACCCCAGCTGCATGGGTTCACCCCCAGACAAGTCATCCCCAGGAGGCGTGGGAGGAGAGGGAGGCACGGGTGGGACAGCAAACGTAGGCGCCAATCTGTTAGAAGACCTCCGCAGGCTCTCCTTAAAGGAAGGTCTCTCCCTGAGTCTGGTGTCAATCAAAATCAGGAAAGAAATAAGAGACTCGAGCTCCACTGGTAGGTCCTTAGCTGCAACCTCATCCTTCAAGGCATCCGAGAGACCATGAGAGAAAGCAGCGACCAGAGCCTCATTATTCCAGCCCACCTCTGCTGCCAGGGTACGAAACTCAATGGCGTATTCAGCTACGGATCGTGAACCCTGTCTGATGGACATAAGAAGCTTCGCAGCAGAGGCAGCACGAGCCGGCACATCGAATACCTTCCGAAGAGAAGCAACAAAACCGGAAAACTCGGCAACCACCGGATTGTTGTTCTCCCATAAAGGGCTGGCCCAGGCCAAGGCCTTGTCCGAGAGCAGCGAGATCAAGAAGCCCACCTTTGATCTCTCAGTAGGAAAGGCATGTGGCAGCAACTCGAAATAAATGCCCACCTGGTTAAGGAAACCTCGGCACTGAGTTGGCTCTCCCCCAAAGCGCTGTGGAAGGGGGGCAGAACCGGTCATACCCCGAGACACCGCAGGCGCAGCAACAGGTGTCGGGGTAGACTCTGGCGCAACAACCGGAGCGGCAGTAGGAGCGGGCCCAGGAGCGACAACCGACCCATCGGCAACGGAAGCGAAATGAGCCGTGCGTTCAAGCAGGGTTTGCAACGCCACAGCGAACCGACCCAACAGGTGATCCTGCTGATCAAGTCTGGCAACCAGCGTAGGTAGCGAGGATGGCCCTGTACCGTCAGAATTCATGGCTTGGTCCTAATGTCATGGAACCATGAACCAGACGTACAACAAGAGATAAGTGGAAATAAGAAGGCTTTATTGAAAATCAAGCTGTAAGCAAAAGTCCAAACGGATGGCTAAACCGAAGCAGGGTCTTGCGTAGACAGAGGTCAGGAACCAGAAGGGTAGTCAGACGAAGCCTGGATCAGGAACCAGCAGGGTAGTCAGACGAAGCCAGGATCAGGAACCAGCAGGGTAGTCAGACGAAGCCAGGATCAGGAACCAACGGGGTAGTCAGACGAGGCCAGGATCAGGAACCAGAAGCAGCAGCAGTCTTAGAAGCATGTGAACACAGGAGGACCAAGCAAGGAACTGAAGCCACAGACCTCCTATATATATGAGCTAGGCATCCAGCTCCTCCCAGTGGGAAGGAGAAGCCGCAGGGTGGGAGGCTACAAGAAACCCAGAAACCAAGATGGCCGCCAGCACATGTCAAACGAGGGAGAACAGTAAGAAGGTAAGACCATGACAGGAGGCTTATGTACCTGGAAGGGAGTTCGCAGTTGATGAGTCTCTCATCAAGGGGAGACTCCTTTTCCGCCAGTATGTTCCCTCTAAGCGGGGGAGGTATGGTGTGAAACTTTTGGAGAGTACCTCCGGGTACACTTACAAGTTTTGTGTGTACGAGGGGTGAGATTCCCGTATTCAACCCCCAGAATGTCCCCCCACTCTGGGTGTTAGCGTGAAACTTGTGTGGGACCTTATGCACCCACTGCTAGATAAAGGTTACCACCTGTACGTGGATAACTTTTATACTAGTATCCCCTTGTTTCAGTCCCTCGCTGCCAGATCCACGTCCACTTGTGGGACCGTGAGGAAAAATCAACGCGGCCTCCCTACCCACCCCCTCCAGGTACCTATCTCCAGGGGTTAGACCCGCGCCCTTACTAATGGAAACCTGTTGCTGGTCAGATATAAGGACAAGAGGGATGTCCTTGTACTGTCCACAATTCACGGTAACGGCATCACCCCTGTCCCTGTGCAAGGTACCGTGGCAACGGTCCACAAGTCCGATTGTATCATCGACTACAATCGGTATATGGGAGGAGTTGATCTCTCTGATCAAGTCCTCAAGCCATATAACGCCATGAGCAAAACACGGGCATGGTACAAAAAAGATGTGGTCTACTTGGTACAGGTTGCCTTGTATAACTCTTTTGTGCTGTCCCGGAGCGCTGGCAACACAGGGAAATTCCTGCAGTTCTATGAGGCAGTCCTCAAGGCCCTGATCTTTTCTGACTGGGAAAGAGCAGGCCGGAGTACCTGGGAACTGGAAAAAGTGCAGAGTGTGTAACAGGAGGGGGATACAGAAGGACACCGCTACTTAGTGTGACATGTGCCCCAATCATCCGGGGCTCTGCATTGATGGTTGCTTCAGGGAGTACCACACTTTCATGGAATACTAAATTTATAATACCCTTCCCCAATTTTAATTCCATTTAGCCACTGACAATCGAAAAAAAACTATGGTTCTCAGACTTGAGACACTAAAACAAAAAAAAAAAATTTTTCATTTCATTTTGTAAAACTAAAATAAATAAAAGTAGACATATTAGGTATTTCCCATCCATAAGAATCTCCTCTATAAAAATACCCCATGACCTAACCCCTCAGATGAACATGGTCAAATAAAAAAGGTGCAAAAAAATGTATTTTTGGTCACCTTACATCACAAAAAGTGTAATAGCAAGCAATCAAAATGTCATATGCCCCCAAAATAGTGCCAACAAAACCGTCCTCTCATCCCGCAAAAAATGAGCCCCTACCTAAGATAATCGGCTAAAAACTTTTTAAAAAACTGACTCTTAGACTATGGAGATAATAAAATGTTTTTTTTTTTGTTTATAAAAGGATAATATAGTGTAAAACCTAAATAAATAAATAAAAAGTAGACATATTAGGTATCGCCGCGTTCGTAAGAATCTGCTCTATTAAAATGACCTAACCCCTCAGATGAACACGGGCAAAAAAGCAAGGGTTAACAGCCAAACAAAATTTAATATTTATTGCTCTTATTCTACAGTTTACAGAAACACCCCATATGTGGTCGTATGGGCACAGAAGGAAAGGAACGCTGTATGGTTTCTGGAAGGCAGATTTTGATGGCCATTTTTTTTCGCACCATGTCCCATTTAAAGAACCCCTGATGCACCCCTAGAGTAGAAACTCCATAAAAGTGACGCCATCTAAGAAACTACACCCCTCAAGGTATTCAAAACTGATTTTATAAACTTTATTTACCCTTGACGCTGGGTTCACACCTGAGCGTTTTACAGCGCGTTCAAACGCACTGTAAAACGTTCAACACATGAAAACCAATGCTTCCCTACGGCCCTGGTTCACACATGAGCGTTTTACAGCGCGTTTGAACGCGCTGAAAAACGCCCTACGCTCAAAAAAGTTCTTGAGCTTCTTTTGGGCGTTTTGTCGCGCGTTCCCGTACTTAGACTTTCGGGAACGCGCGACAATAGGCGTTCGCTTGTCTCTGTATGCGCGATTGTAAACGCCGGTACAATCGCGCATACAGAGCGCTCCTTTCAGAACTCTCAGATGTTAACCCAGGGTTAGGTGTTCCTCAATAGTTTATGGCAAATGATGATGACATTTCAGAATTTCTATTTTTGGTAACCTTGCCTCACAAAAATGTAATAAAGAGCAATCAAAAATCATATGTACCCTAAAAAATTGTCCCAACAAAACTGCCACCTTATCCCATAGTTTCCAAAATGGGGTCACTTTTATGGAGTTTCTACTCTAGGGGTGCATCAGGAGGGCTTCAAATGGGACATGGTGTAAATAAACCAGTCCAGCAAAATCTGCCTTCCAAAAACGACATGGCACACCTTTCCCTCTACGCCCTACTGTGTGCCCGTACAGTAGTTTACGGCCACATATGGGGTATTTATGCAAACTACAGAATCCGGGCAATAAATACTAAGTTTAGTTTGGCTGTTAACCCTTGCTTTGTTACTGAAAAACATGGATTCAAATGGAAAATTTGCCCAAAAATTTAAATTCTGAAATTTCATCTCCATTTTCCATTAACTCTTGTGCAACACCTAAAGGGTTAACGATGTTTATAAAATCTGTTTTGAATACCTTAAGGTGTGTAGTTTTTAGAATGGGGTCATTTTTGGGTGGTTTCTATTATGTAAGCAAAGTGACTTCAGACCTGAACTGGTCCTTAAAAAGTGTTTTTTTTTTAGATTTGCTTCTAAACTTCTAAGCCTTCTAACGTCCCCAAAATATAAAATATCATTCCCAAAATGATCCAAACATGAAATAGACATATGGGGAATGTAAAGTAATAACTATTTTTGTAGGTATTACTATGTATTATAGAAGTAGAGAAATTGAAACTTGGAAATTTGCCAAGTTTTTCAGATTTTGGGTAAATTTTGTATTTTTCTATAAATAAAAGTGAATTTTTTAACTCCATTTTACCAGTGTCATGAAGTACAATATGTGACGAAAAAACGGTCTTAGAATGGCCTGGATAAGTCAAAGTGTTTTAAAGTTATCACCACATAAAGTGACAATGGTCAGATTGGCAAAAAATGCCCTGGTCCTTAAGGTGAAAATGAGCCCGATCCTTAAGGAGTTAAACATATTAATAATAACATTTGCATTGAAAAAAGATTTAAAAAAAACTTTTTTTCTTTTTATTACTATTAGTTTTATTTTCATTTTTTCATCTTCTAATTTTTAACTTTTAATTATTAATGTCTTTTATTAATATTTTAGTTTTTAAATAAAAAAATTTGTTTATATATTTTTATAATATATATTTTTTTATATTTATCCTCATTTATTATTATATTTCTTATCTACTATTTTGTCTTCATCTTAATCAAATCCAAATATATATATACACATTTTTTCCATCCCCTCCCTTTCTTTCTTTTTCCTCAACTCCCTATCCTTTAATTCTATGATCAAAATATAACCAACAGTGTACCCAACCTGACGCTAAAACATATAAACACACTGTAACAAAATGTTGCCACGTCAAAACATATTGACAGAATACAACTTTCTTTTCTCCCTGTCTCCCCCCTTCTTTTTGCCGAGTTGCAACATAATAAACGCTAATACATTGACACTGCCTGTAGACTATAGGTCCACTGCCGGTCGCTTCCAACCCGGAATGCTAGTAATAACACCATCCATAAAAAACATCAAAACTAACCAATATTTCACCCCCCACCCCGTTGTCGGTAAGTGCCAGACCAGCGCACCGGGGCGAACACTACCTATCCCGAGATCTATCTACAGACCACAACCTGCGACCTGCAGTATACAGGTCCACTGCCGGCTGTGAAAAAACAGAATACTAGGAACAAACACCACTTTTTTATATCCCTCTGACATCACCCATTCGAGTACCCATTAAAATATAAAAAGGAGGCAGGCCGGCGCTATACTATGGCACTAAAGACATAACCCCTAACCAAAATAGCCACCGCAACCCCTTGCCCAACCCAACCAGTCCTCTTCAAAACAATCCTAAAGGATACACCTTTCATTCTCCACAAGAAATTAAGTACCGGGATACTGCTGTGTCCACAAACAATGCTGCGATCTGCGGTACGCCCCCCCCCCCCCCCCCCGCTGCCTTTTACTGCCAGATCCGCACACTTATGAGAACTTTTTCACCTCCAGATTCAGCAGCAAACCACAGTCCGCCACTTGCAGTAAATTATAGCGCTACCACAGTCCGCCACTTGCAGTAAATTATAGCGCTACCACAGTCCGCCACTGGCAGCACATTAGAGCGCTATCCAGGACTGACCCCCCCTACTTTACTGTGCTGTCAGCAACACAATATACATACAGCATTAGAGCGTGAAATTAGGACACCCCGCAGAATACTTTAATATGTAAAGACGGCCAGCACATATAAATACAACTCCACAGTCACACATACTATATAGATAGCAATCAGCTACCATGAAGCAACTATCTCTACACTCCCGGTGACAATCAGACAGATGTGGGCGTTCTCTACCTGACATCACGAATAGCGTCATACATACCAGCTCTCCGCCCAGTAAACCACTGGCTTGCACGCCAAAATACTGTTTAAAAGACTATGTTTTGACATGACTCAGTATATACTTTTATTGTCCTGATGAAGAGGGCTGTGCGCCCTTGAAACGCGTTGACAAAAGAATAAATAACTTTTCTCTTTTACAATACTACGCGAGTATATGCCATACAGAAAAATGGAACGGAACGGAAACGGAAACACAACAGAAGCAATAAAACGGAACAACGGATCCGTGAAAAATGGTCCGCAAAACACTGAAATCGACGTACTGTAGTGTGAAAGAGGCCTAAGTCTGTAGTTCTAAGACTGCACATACATGTATTGATAGTGTAGCACACAGGCTCAGACTGGCCCACAGGGCAATACCCCGGTGGGCCCCTCATCCACCAGCACAGCATCTAAAATAACCTATATCAATATAAAAAAAACTGGGTAGACTATCCAGTTTATTATTATAGACACATCAGAAGGTTAAGATGGCCTCTATGTATAGATGCAGGCCAGCAAGTATCTTCTCTTCCCTGGGACCCACCTTTTAAAGTTGTTGCAGAGAACCCCAAAATCAAACCTCTGTTAGCGTATTGTTGCTGTCTGTCTCTGTGTGGGCAGGTAATATTTGCATGTCATTGTATTTTGGGAGGCAATTTGGGCGGGAAAAGGGTTTCCTGTTCTTGTGGGATCACTGGGCAGAGGAATAATTCTGCCCAGTGAGTGTCCTGCAATTGGTGGGATTTTGAGCCTATGTCATCCCAGGGTTTCGGGGAAGGTTAGCGGAGCCCTGGAGACGACATCTAATTGGCTTATTAGGATGCTGGGGGGCTATAATTGTCCGTGCTCCGCAGGCTGGGCTTGTCTTTGATTTGAACCTGCCTGTGGAGTCGGATTCTGTGTGCCCCTCCCACCCGCCCTCATGTATGGTAGGTATTTGGGGCCGTGATTGATGTTGGGTGAAGTAATGATAGTTGTCCCATGATGGGATGGACTCTGATATACAGGGAGTGCAGAATTATTAGGCAAGTTGTATTTTTGAGGATTAATTTTATTATTGAACAACAACCATGTTCTCAATGAACCCAAAAAACTCATTAATATCAAAGCTGAATATTTTTGGAAGTAGTTTTTAGTTTGTTTTTAGTTTTAGCTATTTTAGGGGGCTATCTGTGTGTGCAGGTGACTATTACTGTACATAATTATTAGGCAACTTAACAAAAAACAAATATATACCCATTTCAATTATTTATTTTTACCAGTAAAACCAATATAACATCTCAACATTCACAAATATACATTTCTGACATTCAAAAACAAAACAAAAACAAATCAGTGACCAATATAGCCACCTTTCTTTGCAAGGACACTCAAAAGCCTGCCATCCATGGATTCTGTCAGTGTTTTGATCTGTTCACCATCAACATTGCGTGCAGCAGCAACCACAGCCTCCCAGACACTGTTCAGAGAGGTGTACTGTTTTCCCTCCTTGTAAATCTCACATTTGATGATGGACCACAGGTTCTCAATGGGGTTCAGATCAGGTGAACAAGGAGGCCATGTCATTAGATTTTCTTCTTTTATACCCTTTCTTGCCAGCCACACTGTGGAGTACTTGGACGCATGTGATGGAGCATTGTCCTGCATGAAAATCATGTTTTTCTTACCTTGCAGACTTCTTCCTGTACCACTGCTTGAAGAAGGTGTCTTCCAGAAACTGGCAGTAGGACTGGGAGTTGAGCTTGACTCCATCCTCAACCCAAAAAGGCCCCACAAGCTCATCTTTGATGATACCAGCCCAAACCAATACTCCACCTCCACCTTGCTGGCGTCTGAGTCGGACGGGAGCTCTCTGCCCTTTACCAATACAACCACGGGCCCATCCAGACTCACTCTCATTTCATCAGTCCATAAAACCTTAGAAAAATCAGTCTTGAGATATTTCTTGGCCCAGTCTTGACGTTTCAGCTTGTGTGTCTTGTTCAGTGGTGGTCGTCTTTCAGCCTTTCTTACCTTGGCCATGTCTCTGAGTATTGCACACCTTGTGCTTTTGGGCACTCCAGTGATGTTGCAGCTCTGAAATATGGCCAAACTGGTGGCAAGTGGCATCTTGGCAGCTGCACGTTTGACTTTTCTCAGTTCATGGGCAGTTATTTCGCGCCTTGGTTTTTCCACACGCTTCTTGCGACCCTGTTGACTATTTTGAATGAAACGCTTGATTGTTCGATGATCACGCTTCAGAAGCTTTGCAATTTTAAGAGTGCTGCATCCCTCTGCAAGATATCTCACTATTTTTGACTTTTCTGAGCCTGTCAAGTCCTTCTTTTGACCCATTTTGCCAAAGGAAAGGAAGTTGCCTAATAATTATGCACACCTGATATAGGGTGTTGATGTCATTAGACCACACCCCTTCTCATTACAGAGATGCACATCACCTAATATGCTTAATTGGTAGTAGGCTTTACAGCTTGGAGTAAGACAACATGCATAAAGAGGATGATGTGGTCAAAATACTCATTTGCCTAATAATTCTGCACGTAGTGTATAGATATATATATATATATATATATATATATGGTATTGGAGTCTGAGTTTATGACTAGGCTCTTAAAAGTTTAAGTTAAGTTGTATTTGGTATTTGTTTAATAAATCAGTTCCGTTTACCTCCACTCTCTAGTCAGTGTATTTTATTTTGATGGTATGCATATTTAATAATTTTGCAGGTTGGGCATAATATGCCATGTATTGCCATGAATTTTACTGGTGGGCTTTAGGCATCCCAGTACCACATGACAGAGAAAAGTGTACCGCATCGCAGAGAAACCCATAGCAAAATCACATCAAGGTTTATCACTAATTGCTGCACTTTTGCAACACAATTTTTGGCTATGTGTCTTTTACAAGTGAGATGTTTCTATGTGGTTCAATTGTACAAGCTGTACAATGTGGTTGAACTATACAAATTATGTGGCCAAAAATCTAATTACAAAACCAGGGCAATTTGTGGCAAAACCCCATGTGCACACTACACTACAATGTACAGGGGCCCTAGGGGCTATCGTAAATTGGATAGGTGGAAAATGGCATACTATCAGTGAGTTCTCATATCAATAATGTTTTTTTTCTGCATGGTGAGGATATTGTCATCCTCAGTAACACATTTGTAGAAGTCTGATGTAAATATATGACGTGATATGGTTCTAGAAAGGTTCTTTGAGGTATTTTAGAGACAATATACCTAAATGAGGATACGCTGGGTTGTAATATGCCTAATAGTCCCATGATCCTTCTTGTAGGAGACGTAGAAGCTTTTATTTATTCCCTGAAGGACAACAAATGGAAAATTGACACTAAAGATATTAACAACTCTTCCCTATCTACCAATTAACTAAAGTCACAATGAGTAAAACAATAAAACTGAAATAATTGTCTTTTTAATTGCCAGTATGAGATTTCTTTATGAAGTTTGTCCATAGTAAACTGAAAATCTCCAGAAACCATATTCTACTCTCATTTCAGTGGTTCATTAAACAATACTGCTCATTTAGCTAAAAGGGCAATTTCAGTTGAATATATAGTATATAAAATGTTCCTTGCTCAGGTCCCTATTAGCAGTGGCGAACAGGATTACATTTGCTGCATACATAGCCTCATCTGTGTATATACACTCGTTCATCTATATTCTAGTGCGACAGGACATCCATTTAATTTTAAATTGCCAGCTGCGTGTCACGAACCAGCGGAAGTGAACCCACTGTGCCACATGTCCTACCTCCTCTAAGGGCGTTGTCTAAGTGAACCCCTCAATCTTCACAGTACCTCTGATGGTGGGGATAGACTTTCCCGAGGGGAACACTAGGTCTCTACCTCTTGAGGAGGATTGCCACACAAGACAGCTGGTCCAGGAGGTACCTGAGCAAGGTACCAGAAGTACAGATGTAGTCAGCAGGCCGAGTTGTAACCAGGGGAAATAGTGCAGGACCAAAGGATGAGGCAGAGGTGAAGTCAAGCAAGTAATGGGTCCAGGCAGGCAACACAGGTACAGGTCAGGCAATCCGGGTCAGCAACAGGAGAGTCAAGGCAAGCAGGCAGGGACCAAACAGGATGCAGAGTCCAGAAGCACAAGCATGAGTCAGGTACACTGGAAAACAAGCAGAGATAACAGCAACCTTAGCAGGACACAAGGAACTTGACACTGAGGCATCTAGGAAGGGGGCTGAGCCACTTTTATATGTGCAGGAGGGTAGGATTGGTCAGTGAGGTCACATGATCTAACCCATAAAACAGAGGAAGTGACGCACCCCGGCCCTTAAGGAAGTGCTGCAGGGAACAAGCAGCAAGCATACTATGGCCAGGGCTGAAAGGAAACTGTGGAGCGGATCCCAGAACAACAGTACCTACACGGACAGAGCCCAGGACTGCAGCGATGAATGGGGAAGAACTGGCAGCAGACCACCGCTGAATACGACGCCTGAGACCGCTGTTACACTGGGCTGTTACAGATATCAGTGGTTAATGGTGATGGAACTGTCTGCATATCATTCGAGAGATCAGAGTTCTTCCTAAGGGGAATTCTGACTGGAGACCCAAAGCTGTTATGGGGAACACCATCTGGGGCTGTCTGGCTGTTTTAAGGAGGGCTTTGATTGGGGAACTGAGGCTGTTATGGGTGCACTTGTGCAGTTTAATCCCTTAAGGACACGGCCCTATTTCACCTTAAGGACTTGGCCATTTTTTGCAAATCTGACCAGTGTAACTTTAACTCCTTAAGGACACAGCCTTATTTCACCTTAAGGACCAGGCCATTTTTTTGCAAATCTTACCAGTGTCACTTTAAGTGGTGATAACTTTAAAACGGTTTGACTTATCAAGGCCATTCTGAGACAGTTTTTTCGTCACATATTGTACTTCATGACACTGGTAAAGTGAAGTAAAAAAAAAAACATTTTTATTTATAAATAAATACCAAATTTAGCAATAATTTGTAAAAAATTGAAAATTTCCAAATTTCTCTACTTCTATAATACATAGTAATACCTCCATAAATAGTTATTACGGTACTTTACATTCCCCATATGTCTACTTCATGTTTGGATCATTTTGGGAATGGTATTTTATTTATAATAGTTACAAGGCTTAGAAGTTTAGAAGCAAATCTTGAAATTTTTCAGAAATTTTCAAAAACCCAATTTAGGGACCAGTTCAGGTCTGAAGTCACTTTGCGAGGCTTACATAATAGAAACCACCCAAAAATGACCCCATTTTATAAAGTACACCCCTCAAGGTATTCCAAACTGATTTTACAAACGTCGTTAACCCTTTAGGTGTTCCACAAGAATTAATGGAAAATAGAGATGCAATTTCAAAATTTCACTTTTTGGGCAGATTTTCCATTTTAATAATTTGTTTCCAGGTACAAAGCAAGGGTTAACAGCCAAAACAAACTCAGTATTTAGGGCCCTGATTCTGTAGTTTACAGAAACACCCAATATGTGGTCAGAAACCGCTGTACGGGCACACGGCAGGGCGCAGAAGGAAAGGAATGCCATACGGTTTTTGGAAGGCAGATTTTGCTGGACTGTTTTTTTTTACACTATGTCCCATTTGAAGCCCCCCTGATGCACCCCTAGAGTAGAAACTCCCAAAAAGTGGCCCCATTTTAGAAACTACGGGATAGGGTGGCAGTATTGCTGGTACTAGTTTAGGGTGCATATGATTTTTGGTTCTCTATATTACACTTTTTGTGAGGCAAGGTAATAAGAAATAGCAGTTTTGGCATCGTTTTTTTTTTTGTTATTTACAACATTCGTCTGACAGGTTAGATCATGTGATATTTTTATATACCAGGTTGTCACAGATGCTGCGATACCTAATATGTATACTTTATTTTTTATTTATGTAAGTTTTACACAATGATTTCATTTTTGAAGCAAAAAAAATCATGTTTTAGTGTTTCCATAGTCTGAGAGCCATAATTTTTTCAGTTTTTGGGCGATTACCTTGGGTAATTTTTGCGGGATGAGATGGTTTTATTGGCACTATTTTGGGGTGCGTGTGACTTTTTGATTGCTTACTATTACATTTTTTGTGATGTAAGGTGACAAAAAATTGTTTATTTAGCACAGTTTTTATTTTTTACGGTGTTCATCTCAGGGGTTAAGGGGTTAGGTCATGTGATATTTTTATAGAGCTGGTCGATGCGGACGCGGCGATACCTAATATGTATACTTTTTTTTATTTATGTAAGTCTTACACAATAACATCTTTTTTTAAAACAAAAGAAATGATGTTTTAGTGTCTCCATATTCTGAGCCATAGTCTTTTTTTTTTTGGATGATTGTCTCGCGATTGTCTCGCAGGATGAGGTGACGGTTAAATTGGTACTATTTTGGTGGGCAAACGCCATTTTGATCGCTTGCTGTTGTTTTTTTTGTGATGTAAGGCGACAAAAAAAACCTGTTTATTTAGCACAGTTTTTATTTTTTACGGTGTTCATCTGAAGGGTTAGTTCATGTGATATGTTTATAGAGCCGGTTGATACGGACACGGCGATACCTAATATGTATACTTTTTTCCCCCCCTATTTTTTACCAATTTTTTTTCACTTTTATTTGGGGAAAATTACATTTTTGTTTATTTTTACTTGAAACTTTTAATTTTTTGGGGGGAAAACTTTATTTTCTCAACTTTTTTTTTCGCTTTATTTTTTGTTCCACTTTGGGACTTGAACTTTTGGGGTTCTAATCCCCTTTACAATGCATTCCAATACTTCTGTATTGGAATGCATTGGCTGTATGAGTAATACTGGATCTCACAGGCACATCACAGGAAGGCAGCGGTGATGCCTCAGGAAGGCATCGCGCTGCCTTTCATGCCATCGGGTCCCCCCTACAGCTGCATGGGGACCCGATGGCCCCGCCGCCCCGCCGGATAAGGTAAAACCTTAGAATTGACCTGCGGTTTGCGGCTATCGCCGATGCGGGGGGGGGGGGGTCACATGACCCCCCCTGGCGTTGTGACAGGATGCCCGCTTAATGATTTCAGCGGACATCCTGTTGCGATTAACCCCCGCCACGCCGCAATGCTGTTTTAAAGTTAGGACGTACCGGTACGTCCTGAGTCCTTAAGGACTCGGCAAACATGGCGTACCGGTACGTCCTAAGTCCCTAAGGGGTTAAGGAGCACACTGGTTGAGGTGCTCATATTGTTATGTGGGCAACTTTGCTAGGGTACTCTACCTATAGCAACACAGCTTGGGGATGATCCTGATCGTAATCCTGTTTAAAATGTAGACTTAGACCAGACAATCTAAATATGCCCCAAATTTATCACAGTGGCTCAATAAATTTTTATGCACGGCTAATCTATAACTTTACACCAACAATTGGTTGGCTACTTTTGAGACAAAATGTTGACGCACCTTGTCACACATTAAATCATGCCCTTTTTCACTAAGCCATGCCCCTTGTCCAACTGGAAATTGAAACAGAAAATTTATGAGCTAGGCAGAGTGCATTACTTTTTTGGGCACATTTACTTCTTAGCATTATACAGTAGAAATGCTCCAAATTTTGTTGCGTTTGGTGATGTAGTCTAGGTGCCATCACATTGTAAGTTTGCTGTATACTGTAGTTTTAGGATGCAAACCTTTCTCCATCATCACTTTTTACTTTTTGGCTTACCTAGGTCTTTTGTGGTACAACTGGACATGACATCTATAATGCTGGTTCAGTCCCAGTTTAAACAGCAAAGCAGAATGTCAAGTTATTGTGTGTGGGGTAATGGGCTAAAGAGGGAAATGTATATTTCAGGAATAATATGGAAGAAAAGCACGAAAAATTATTAATAATAAAAGTGTAATAATGAAAAGTAATCATTTGCAATTTTCTGCTGATATATTCACTTTAAGGTCAGCTATAATTGGCGGTGTCCTAAGCTATGTGAAACATGATTTATCCTCCAATCATTAAACCAATCCACTTGTAAGTGATAGAAGTTGTTCTAGAACGTGATATTTTCTTTGGATGTTGCTGCAGCCATTTGCCTTTTCACTTTTACTGAGATTTAGATTATGGATAATCCATTGGTCCAAGCTGCCTCCCTGATTACATTTCAACCATTCTTTTCTATCAATGACCTGAACAATTAGATTTCAGAGCAAGTCCCAGTTGACAGCGCAGTTGTGTGAACACAGTAAATTATTAGCTTATGTGATACAAATAAGATCAATTCAGCATGTTGGAAGTGTGAAATGCCGGCTCACGTGTACATTGACAGGGTGAATATGAAGTGTGACCGGGCAGAATTCATTATTTACCAATATAACTTCTCCATAAATATTTGCTCAGAATCTGACGTCTGCTTTCTGGTTAAGCAGTTTTCGGAATGTTCTTTCAATTTGTCAATTTAACTGTTTTAACACCTTCCTCTATGGAAGCCTCAAGTATTCTAGCACTTAAGTTGAGTTCTGGTCTTTGGTGAAATCCTTTACTCTAGCTAATTAAGGGAAAATCAACTGATATAAGGTGAGCCGAAAGTAATAGCAAAACCTCAATAATTAGCAATAATAATAAAGTGCAGAACATAAAGCATTGCTTAATTCAAAATTAACTTATCCTGTTGTTATATAATTTATGCCAATAGCTATATAATTTATACCAGCTATGTTTATACTTTAAAAAATAAATTTTGCATGGATATAAGTATTCAGACCCTTTGCTATGACATTTGAAATTTAGCTTGGGGGGCTCCCATTTCCCTTAATCATCTTTCAGATGTTTCTACAACTTGATTGAAGTCCACCTATGGTAAGTTCAGTTGATTGGACATGATTTTGAAAGACACAGCCCTATCTATATAGGGTCTCGCAGTTGACAATACATAGCAGAGCAAAAACCAAGTCATGAGGAGGAAAGAACTGCCTGTAGAGATCAGAGACAGGATTGGGTGGAGGCACAGATCTGGAAAAGGGTACAAAAATGTATACTGCCCTGAAAGTTTTATTCACTGCCTGGGCGAGCAGCTAAAATGCTAAATAATGAATAACTTTATTGTGACCACTCATCTGCTAGGCTATACCTAATCCTGCATTATCTCAGCTCCTGATGATACTCTACCGTATGTTGAAACGCATAGAGCACAAACGGTGTTAGTGTGTAGCAATCGGCAACTTGTATTAGGACAGGGGCTGTACAAATAGGGACACATTCAGGGAGGCTTTCCATGCCAGCACCAGGCTAATAAACGGGCTATCTATATGAAACCCTGCCTATAGAAGGCTGTGCAGGCATCAGTGTTAAATACCTTGCAGGCACTGTTCAGCCTCCCAGTGTATATTGTGTCTATGTATGTCCGCTGCACATCATATTCTAATCTGCCCACATCTTACCTGGAGGTGTTGGCACAGGACAATTTTTTGTTTTTGTCCTGACACATCGAGGGTGCATCGTTATAGTGCAATGCTCAGGGCGTCGCTTGGGGCACATTTTTGGTCTATATAGCAACACAGGGTGTTTCCTGGTTTGTTACAATTGGTGCAACTCTCCAGTGTTGTTGGGCGGTATCTACCTCAAATTGGGAGGTGGTCCACGTTTTAAAATCTCCCATAAAAGTCAATGAGGCCCCCCCACTGACCATTGTGTCTATGGCCCATGGTGATGCTGTAAAGCAATTTTTTTATGATTTCCAAATACTGTTAAGTAGAGCTCAGGCAAGATGGCCGCCCCATAATCATGTTCAGAAAAATAGAATAAATAAATCTGCAATCAGAAAATAAAAACAGATTAGAAAATACAATATGTGTTACTATCTGGTTTTAACTATCAGAAAACATTTTTGATGATGCATTTCCTTTAAATGTAACCTGTCACCAGTTTTACGGTGTCCTAACTAAGGGCAACATAAATAAGTGACTGATTCTCTTATCAAAATGCTGGGTCACTTTCTTTAATTGACCCAGTCAATCTGCCAACATCTTGTATTGAAAAGCTCCAGCTCATAATGATGAGTCCTGAATATTCATGAGCTCCTGACTCTCCCCGCCTACCTGCTCCTGATTGACAGTTATTTACCATATGAATCAGCAGCAGGTGGGCAGGGGAGCGGCTATAGCTGTTAATTAAATAAACGCTGGACTCAATGACGTCACGCTGGACTCCAATTAACTCATTAGCATACGGCATGTGGCAAGTTTGTATATATATTATGAAGTAACCATCTGTCAAACCAGTAAGTCAATACATCTAAAGTACTTTTTAGTAGTTAATTATTGTATATAATTAGTTAGATAATAATCAAATATCCACATGACAGGTTCCCTTTAAGTTTAGTTCACAATAAAGTTATTTATTATTTTTCCTTTTAGCATCTCACCCAGGCAGTGAATCATATACCATAGAGATCTCCACTTGATTATCTTTGATCCGTGCACTCAAAGTTTCCAAGAGCACAGTAACCTCCATAGTTCTTAAATGGAACAAGTTTAGAACAACCAAGACTCTTCCTAGAGCTGGCCGCCCCACTAAATTAAGTAATCGAGGGAGAAGGGCCTTGGTACCCTGGTCACTCTGCCTGAGCTCCAAAGATCCTGTGGGAGAAACTTCCAGAAGTTCAATAATGTCTGTAGCACTCCACCAATCTAGGCATTATGGCATAGTGACCAAAAAGAAGCCTCTCCTCAGTAAAATACATATGAAAGTTTGCAACAACAAAAAAAACACCTAAAGAGAGAAACAAGATTCTCTGGTCTGATAAAATCAAGATTAAACTTTTTCCCCTTAATTGTAAGCCTGGTGCACTGAATGGCATTGCCAGACCCATGATTCACCAAAAACTGTATTTGCTAAAAAATATAATAATTTCTAAGAATTAGAAGAACCAATTTTCACAAGAAAACTTTGAAACTCATAGGAGGTGACAGATTTCACAGTGCAACTTGCAAACATTATTAAATAGACCTCTTAAAACTGATGAGGCTGGTGTGCTTACTTTGACAAACCATTAAAGAATTACTGTATAATCCATTTAAAATCTTTTCTACCTGTTATTAAAACAAGTATTTTAAGAGTCCAGCTACAGATTAGGGAGTTCATGAATCTGGTGTCTTCATGACCTAAATGCAATCTCCACCCACCTAAATTTTAATGGACAAGCTATAGTTTCCCTGGCTCTGCAGTGTAAGAAAGCCTATCTTCCAGTAGCAGGTTTAGTGTGGAATTACAGCTGTACTACAGCAAGCAGCCTGCAGGGGGAGAGCTGTGAGGAGGAAAATGGGAGTGGTAGTTTCACTGATAAGAGTTGTAGTGGTTCACAGTGGCTGTCTTCACTCTGGTGCTCCCTAGGACTATGCAACAGTCAATGGGGGTGCATTTCTCTGGGCACTCGCTGAATTTAGGGGCTCCTGCCGAGTGTTAGGTGGGATGCTCTTGATGTTGTGAGGTTTAGAGGTGCAAGGCAGTGCTTCTTCATGTTGTAGGCTGGATAATGACAGATGTGCAAAGGTGGTGCAAGGCAATAATGAGGCCAGTGTAGGGATAACAAATCCAGTGTTCTTTACTAGGTAGTTTAGGCACTTCATAAACAAAGACACTGGTGGGATTCAGTTCTGACTCTTCAGAGTACATACACAGTACTTTGAAAGCTGAACATGGGCTAACTGGCAGTTTTAGCTGACTGAGTTTCTTTCTATCAGATCTAAACTACTTCCAAGTTGATCAAAGGGGTTCACATTCACAATATTTACTACAGTTCCCACAGAGAGGTGTAGATTCTCCAGCGGGTAGCTAATCCATGATATAAATGTGGTGGGCATCCAAGTAGATTTACACTTTCCACTAGTACACCAACCAACAAGAATAAACTGAGATTAAACGGGTATATCATCAAAAATAAATCCTTTATTGAATTAATGACACATAAAAACGAGACATGAGACAACAGATAAAAAATGGCTACATCTGAGGCGGTATGTTAACACAAATGAGACATGGGGAGGAGGGGTTTTGGAGTATGCAATGTACAAAAGGCGGTAGAAAAAAGGAGTACAATACCTCACAGATTTCTGTATGTATAACTGCAACCACAGATATAAAAATGCAAAAGTGCAAATACTGAGTGGCAAAACACCATATCAAAAAAGTGGTTGCAGATAACACCGTGACATATGGATGTCTGATGGTTCCAAGTTATGGGACCATATAACAGCCAACAGAAGGTTAAAGTGCAAGTGCATAAGAAGTCACCATATCAAATGGTCAGATACCACAATTGCAGCTGTGGTGACAGCTTAAACCTCCAAATACATGCAAAACTGTCTCAGGTGCACAGTAAACATCCACCTGTGGATAACCCAAGTGGGTGTAGCTGAGCACCTAGAGCCAATGAGCACATCCCTCAAAGTCCACAACAATATAGCATGTCTACATACCCATAGATGTGGGGATGTACACCTCAGGAGAGCCACGTAACCCCAACGCGCATTTCGGCGGATGCCTTCATCTGGGGGGGGTGAGGCTCTCCTTGTGAATGTGCTTCTTATAAAGAGCCCTACACACCTGTATCACATATCAAATTGATCTAGGAACGCCCCATTGTAATCAGGACATTGGGAGGAGGGAAAGTTAAGGGCAGGCAAAGTAGTGCAGCCGGCCAATGGCCAGTTAGCCGGCCGCACCCCCCTGCCCCACCCGTATGATGCGTCAGAGCCGCGATGGCCAATCGCGCCCCCGTAAACGCCCACAAGAAGGCAGAGAGGTGGGCGCGTCCCCCTGATGGCCAGTCACGAGGCCGCACACCTCTCTCCGCCCACGTGATGCGTTGGTCACGTGACGGCCAGTCACATGCTCCGACCTGTCACAGATGGTAAACCACTCCTCCAGGAAGGTCCTTCAGACAAAGTGGATCATAAATTGTAGCACTTAGCTGGTAAATCTAATCATGTATGACAGAATTTGTTATACATTATATATTATGTATTATGTCACACTCTTATATATTTTCCACTTTGTTAGGATTTCTCTATATATATAGCAATTATTTGCCATTCTAGTGCAATAATAGTATACATTGAATATGCTGAGTACTTTGATTGTGAGAGTTTCCCATGTTATGGACGCATTTGCTTTACCAGCTAAGTGCTACAATGATCCACTTTGTCTGAAGGACCTTCCTAGAGGAGTGGTTTACCATCTGTGACAGGTCGGAGCATGTGACTGACCGACGCATCACGTGGGCGGAGAGAGGTGTGCGGCCTCGTGACTGGCCATCAGGGGGCCGCGCCCACCTCCCTGCCTTCTTGTGGGCGTTTACGGGGGCGCGATTGGCCATCGCGGCTCTGACGCATCATACGGGTGGGGCAGGGGGTGCGGCCGGCTAACTGGCCATTGGCCAGCTGCACTACTTTGCCTGCCCTTAACTTTCCCTCCTCCCAATGTCCTGATTACAATGGGGCGTTCCTAGATCAATTTGATATGTGATACAGGTGTGTAAGGCTCTTTATAAGAAGCACATTTACAAGGAGAGCCTCACCCCCAGAGGAAGGCATCCGCTGAAATGCGTGTTAGGGGTTACGTGGCTCTCCTGAGGTGTACATCCCCACATCTATGGGTATGTAGACATGCTATATTGTTGTGGACTTTGAGGGATGTGCTCATTGGCTCTAGGTGCTCAGCTACACCCACTTGGGTTATCCACAGGTGGATGTTTACTATGCACCTGAGCCAGTTTTGCATGTATTTGGAGGTTTAAGCTGTCACCACAGCTGCAATTGTGGTATCTGACCATTTGATATGGTGACTTCTTATGCACTTGCACTTTAACTTTGTATGTATTTGGAGGATTAAGCTGTCACCATAGCTACAATTGTGGTATTTGACCATTGATATAGTGACTTCTTATGCACTTGCACTTTAACCTTCTGTTGGCTGTTATATGGTCCCATAACTTGGAACCATCAGACATCCATATGTCGCGGTGTTATCTGCAACCACTTTTTTGATATGGTGTTTTGCCACTCAGTATTTGCACTTTTGCATTTTTATATCTGTGGTTGCAGTTATACATACAGAAATCTGTGAGGTATTCTACTCCTTTTTTCTACCGCCTTTTGTACATTGCATACTCCAAAACCCCTCCTCCCCATGTCTCATTTGTGTTAACATACCTCCTCAGATGTAGCCATTTTTTATCTGTTGTCTCATGTCTCGTTTTTATGTGTCATTAATTCAATAAAGGATTTATTTTTGATGATATACCTGTTTAATCTCAGTTTATTCTTGTTGGTTGGTGTATTCATGTACACTGAGTGGGTTTTTACTTACTTTTTCCGGGTTTATTTAACATAGTATATTTAATTACCGTTTATGTGTATGTCTATGTTTTGTGTAACCTACTTGTAATAATCACTTTCCACTAGTAGTAAAGCCTGTTTTTATGAGAGTAATTGCATTCACTTTCTGTTCTTTGAACCAATCCTTCACTTTGGCCCCACACAGTCTATAAACACTGTGCTTCTTTCTCTCTCAGAGGATGGTGGCAGTTTTTCGCATGCAAGGATTAAGGTTCCTTACATTTGATTAGCCTTGCCAAATGTATGGGATACAAAATATGCAACTATAAAAATGTGTACTGCACAATATACTTTTTTTGCAGAAAGAATTGTATTGAAAAGTGTAGTCGACTATGGCCAATGACTTGACAAATTTAATACTCTTTTGGTATTCCCTTGGCTCTCAAGTAAATTTTTTACATATTCCCAGAGCATAGAGCCCTTTCAGAGTTGGAACACTAATGATTGGCAGAAGTATGGCAAAGCAAGATCATGGTATGGCTCCATTTCAGAAAGGTTAGATATCTAATCGTTTATGAATTTGACATTTCTGCATATACAACCACCTAATATTCTACATTTAAGTGAAAATAAAGAAAGTTGTAGAAATCTTTTGGAGACATTTTTAGTAATTTGCTTTCTCTGTAGTTTTCCTTCATCAGGGATATTTCTTTTTCAGCTGTTGGATCCTTTTGCCTTTGCTAGGAAAATGAAATCTCAGATGAAATGCAGAGGCATCTTAAAAACATTAAAATAGACAAATCATCGGTTACAGGGGGCATACATCACTATGTCCTAAATGAATTAAGTAATGTAATAGACAGACCCTTATTTCTGATATTTATGCACTCTATAATGACACGGTCTGTTCCACAGGAACAGATGCTAATATTCAAGAAAGGGTCAAAAACAGAGCCTGGAAACTATAGGCCGGTAAGTCTAACATCAGTTGTGGATAAACTGTTTGAAGGTTTTCTAAGAGATGCTTTTCTGGAGTATCTCAATGAATATAAGTGTATAATGCCTTTTTAGCATGGGCTAATGATGGATGGGTCCTGTCAAACTAATTTAATCGGTTTCTATGAGGCAGTAAGTTCTAGACTTGATCGCGGTGAATCAATGGATGCATATATCTTGACTTCTCCAAAGCATTTGACACTGTACCACATAAAAGGTTAGCATATAAAATGAGATTGCTTGGACTGGGGGAAAATGTATGTGAGTAAGTAACTGACTCAGTGATAGAAAACAGAGGGTCAGTATTAACAGTACATACTCAGATTGGGTCACCAGTGGGGTATCACAGGGGTCAATATTGGACCCTATTCTCTTTAATATATTTATTAATGACCTTTTAGCTGGATTGCACAATAAAATATACATTTTTGCTGACAACGCTAAACTGTAAAGTAGTTAAAGGGGTTGTCCCACGAAAAATATTCTAGTTTTCAAATCAGCACCTGGATCTGAATACTTTTGTTATTGCATGTAATTAAAATTTAGCTTAGCCACTGAGTAATTCAATAAAATGTATCTGTATAGCGCCACCTGCTGTTTTTTTCTTTTTTCTTATTTCTTTGTCCTGCTCACTGAGAAGGCCGCACATGCTCAGTTTCATCCTTCAATTGCCTCCTGAGCAGTGATAGGGAGAGCTGAGACACGCCCCTTAGCTCTAGCAGAACAGACACTCCCCTTGAGCTGCCAGCTTGATATAAATCTAGCAGAGCAATGAGTGTGGAGTTGTCTGAATCCATGTGAGGTGCAGGGCTGGTTCTAGCTTTGTTAGAAAAAGATTGTTGTGTACTATATGATGTCTGATTTAAATTTTTTACATTAGTCATGGGATAACCCCTTTAACATGAAAGAGGACAGTATACGGCTACAGATGGATCTGGATTAGAGAGGAGTGAACCTTTTAAGATTTGTTTTGTTTCAGGTTTGCCGAATTTTTGTTTCAGGTTTGCCGAATCTCTTTTCTTTTTAGTAAGACAAGCTAATTTGCAAATCTTTGGCTTTGTGGTAAAGATATTCAAATTAGATTTTCTTCCAAAACGACAAGGAATATTAATCTTTTCTCATGCCAGCCAAATTAAGCTATGCAATTTGCATATACTCTTTTTAGAAACCAAGAGTAGTGTCGCCTGGCATACAATACTAAAACATATATTTCCACTTCACCACCATGACGGCCCAGAGAGATTGACCCCTGACCTCTGTAGGGGCAGGAACAGAGATAGGTTTAAAAGGACCCCTCCCACCACCATTCACAAGTGTGTTCCTGCCCCTATAGTGTCCAGGACAGAGAAAAGTCCTCTCTGGCTTTCAGGGAGGTGAAGTGGACCTCGTTTTATTATTTTGGAATACCTGGGTGACCGCATCGGTGGTATTCTTTGCCTCCCTCGCGGGTCCTTTTCACTCAGAGATGCGTCCCCTGCTCTCCGGCGGACTCTTTCTAAAGCTGACAGGGGACGCCGGGGTCACGCTCCCTGTTGTGGAAAGCCTGCCCTGAGCTGCCGCGGGTCGCCTACCTCTCTGTAAGTAGCCGACCGGAAAGACGCTCTGCGCTGTTGCGCGCGTCTGACGTCACTTCCGGGCCGCCGGACGAAACCCGGAAGTGGACGGATTTTTATAAAAGATGCTCTTTGCTCCTATACCAGATTGACATAAATTTAAT
Organism: Bufo gargarizans; assembly: GCF_014858855.1. NCBI lineage: Eukaryota > Metazoa > Chordata > Amphibia > Anura > Bufonidae > Bufo > Bufo gargarizans. The sequence goes on along the minus strand of NC_058080.1, from coordinate 660,287,742 downwards.
GGGCTGCCTCTCTCACTTAGGCCAAACTTACTTTAAAAAAAAGTAAAGAAGACCGCCAGATGCATCCAGTGCTCCGTCAGGCTTCCTGAGGATTATACAAAAAAAACTGTGCAAGGATTGCATTGCTAAATTAGTGAGAGACGAACAGCCCTCAATTATGCAGGAGTTTAGATCCATGATCCAGGAGGAGGTTAAGTCTTCACTGGCCTCCCTCCGTGAGGATACCAGGGGGATCCGCCCACCTAAAAGACCCAGGGGGCAGACATCCCCTCTGACTCCGAAAATTTAGAGGACGATGCCTCATCCCCTAAAAAAGAGAACGACTACCACCTATCTAAGGGCGAGATCGTTGAGGATTCCAGAAAATTTTTCTTCACTCCCAGTGAAATGAGTGACCTTCTAAAAGCTGTCAGGGATACCATGGGGGTAGAAGACATTCAGCAACCCCATACGGTTCAGGAAGAGATGTTTGGGGGATTGAGGGTCAAACGCTCCAGGGTATTCCACATAAACGAAAAATTTCCTCCGATCTTTACCAGGGAGACTGGCCTCCGAAGATTGCAGCTCAGTCCTCTAACTACAGGGAGCTCAGGGCAGTTTGGGAGACAATACGAACAGCCGCTCCAAAACTAAGGAACCAACATATAAAGGTCTATTCAGGGCCGGTTCTCCATCCTCATCCAGAAATCTTCAACCTCTCGGCCTGGATCCTGAGTCCAACCTCCTAAGGCAGAGAGGTCTCTCTGAGGGTGTTATATCTACCTTGAAGGCCAGCAGAAAGAAGGTGACTAACTCCATTTATTTTAAGATCTGGAAAAGATTCTGCACCTGGTCAGGCGACGAAGCCCCAGATCAAACCAGACCAAATATACAGAGGATTCTGGATTTCCTTCAGAAGGGACTAGAGTTAGGGTTAAGTCCTTCTACCCTTAGAGTCCAGGTCTCAGCACTTAGCGCCTATTTCGATTCCGAATTAGCCAGCCATAGATGGATCCAAAGATTCCTAAGGTCTGCAGCCAGACTAAGACCGTCTCTCAGATCAAAGATGCCTACCTGGGACTTAAACATTGTCCTTAGAGGACTCACAGGTCCACCTTATGAACCCGTGGACGCAAGTTCCCTGAAGAATCTTTCTCAGAAGGTGGCTTTTCTTATAGCCATAACATCAGCAAAAAGACTGAGTGAGATCCAAGCATTGTCAATAAGACAACCATATCTCACGATACAGGAGGATCGTATTACCTTGAGGCTAGACCCTACGTTTTTGCCAAGGGTAGTAACAGACTTCCATAGAAACCAGGAGATCATTCTTCCCTCCTTTTGTGTAAATCCTAAAAATTCTGGAGAGGAACGTTTCCATACGCTAGACGTCAAACAAACAGTACTAAAATACCTAGAGGTCACTAAAGACCCGAGGAAGGTGGACAACTTACTAGTGCTCTTCTGTGGTAAAAATAAAGGGAAGGCATCTTCCAGATCTACCATTGCCCGTTGGGTAAGACAGACTATTACAGACTGCTACAAGATCGAAGGCATAAGTTGTCCAGAGGTCATTCGGGCTCACTCCACAAGAGCTATATCTGCCTCTTTCGCTGAAAGGGCAGGAGCTTCCCTAAATCAAATATGCCAGGCTGCAACCTGGTCTAATGTTAACACCTTCATTAAACATTATAGGCTCGACTTATCCAGGTCTTCCGACCTCGCATTTGGTCGCAAGGTCCTTCAGGCCGTTTCCCCACCCTAAGACATATATAATCTGTTATGTCTCTCTGGGCCGTCATGGTGGTGAAGTGGAAAGCTGGAATTAGACTTACCGGTAATTCATTTTCCACTAATCCACCATGACGGCATAATATCCCGCCCTAAAAAAAAAATATTTGGTATGAGTTAATACCAGAAAGGAAAAAAAAAAACACTTTGAGTTGTCTCACTTGTAACTGGTGGTTGTAGCACTATAATCTGGAACTCACTGGTGAATGGTGGTGGGAGGGGTCCTTTTAAACCTATCTCTGTTCCTGCCCCTCTCTCTGGGCCGTCATGGTGGATTCGTGGAAAATGAATTATCGGTAAGTCTAATTCCGGCTTTTTGGTCTCCCTAATGATAAAGATAACCTCGAAGAGTTCCCCACAAGGCCAGTCAACCAAGTAAGGCAAATTTCTCTTGAGATGTTCTGGTTCTCTTGTCCTTTTAGAAAGAGACCTAGCTTGTATATTTAATTTTACAAATATAATTGTAAAATTACTATACTTTATTATGATGCACAATTAAAACACAAATATAAGGTATTGACACACACCACGGATGATAGATCTAATCAGCTCACGATCCTCGTGCACGCCGCAGCAGGAAGGAGAAATTTCCAATAGCACAGTGTAACAAAGTTCGGCACACGCAAGGTGTTTCCAATTTTTATGATCTTTATTGCATCATAAAGTATATATCATTAGGATGCATTTCAGCCCGTCAACATCCTAATGATACTTTATAATGCAATAAAGATCACACCCTGGGTATGCCGGGACTTCGTTACACTACACACCACAGATGAGGCACCAAATATGTGGTCATAAATGACACAATAATGGTAGCAAGATAAAATCAAGTAAAGCAGGACATACATCCAAATTGATATACAAAACCGCACACAAAAGTAATAGACCCAGTATGGCGCCTCAAAACAACCCCAAAACGTGTTTTGCATTGTGCTTCCTCAGAAATTTTTTCTAAATTAGGGTTATTTAGTTCAGAAAAAAGATGACTGAGGGGAGATCTAAAACCCATGTATAAATATATTAAGGGTCAATTCAGAGATTTCTCCCATGATCTATTTATACCCAAGACTTTGACCGTGACGAGAGGACATCCATTATGTCTAGAGTAAAGAAGGTTTTTACACCAATATCGAAGGGGGTACTTTACTGTAAGAGCAATGAAACTATGTGTCACGATAGGTAGGTAAGCGGGGAAATAACCAAAAGCTAGGGAGAAAACGGACACCTCCTAGCGATCCCTAAAAGCTTTCCCTAGACTGCTCTGCCCATGTGCATATTCTTATGCTCCCAGGAAAGAACTATAACCCGCACAGGCCACTGGGGGAAGGAGGAATAATTGCCTCACTAACAATGAAACCCAGTACCCTGAGGGAAGGTGGATCCAGCTCAAACCCAAATCAAAACAAACAGAGAAGTCAGACATGTGCAGCCAGTCTGACAGACCTCCGCACATTCACAGGGCAAGGCGTGACACTATGGAACTCTCTGCCTGAGGAGGTTGTGATGGTGAACTCACTAAAAGAGTTCAAGAGGGGCCTGGATGCATTTCTGGAGTGTAATAATATTACAGGTTATTTCTAGAATTCTGTAGAAGGGTCATTAATCCAGGGAATTATTCTGCTTGCATGATTGGAGTAGGGAAGGAATTTGTTCCCCTAAAATGAGGAAAATTGGTTTCCACCACATGAGGGTTTTTTGCCTTCCTCTGGATCAACTATGCAGGATAACAGGCTGAGATTGGATGGACAGATGTATTTTCAACCTATATTACTACGTTACTAAATGTAATTAGACATTAGCAGCACATTAAAGAACCAAATAAAAAATTCTAGAATAAGCGTAAGGACAAATAGAAGTAGAATGGATTATTATGTAGTTTGATAAAACATACTTTATATTTGCATATTAAAGGTGTTTTCCGCTTTTCCCATATTGATGACATATCCTCAGGATAGTTTGGATGAAGGCATGCATAAAGTAATCTAAAAGGTTCATGTGGTTTGAAGATCCCACCCATGTCCTAAGCTCTGCCATCCTCCATTCATTGCAACGACTGCCTAAAAAGGTCTTGGTAAAAGTTGGGTTACACCCCACAGCAACCAAATCAAGAGTTTAGAAGAACATCTAGGAATTAATGAGGTTTGTCTAAACTCCTGATTTTGTTTCTGTGTGCTATGAACAATCTTTTTTAGAACTCTGAGTTAAGTGCATGGGTAGAATCTACATGTCATGCTACTGTGCATGTTATTGTGTGTAAACCTTCGCCTCTCTAACTACTAGTCACCACGAAAAGCCATCCTTCTTTAACATCAAAGTGACATCTTTTCTTAAAGCTTTTTAAGTTTGATGGACTTCAAGCACTGGATATAAAACCGCTGGACACCAGGCACCAAAAATATGGATATTAATAAAAGGAGCACTAAATCACTGATCATCAATGACTTGGGTATCAATTTTTTGGATACCAGGATTGTTCTGTACAGTAAATCACCAGGACACTAGACCACTAAATGTACATGAAGAAAACACACACAACCAGAAAAAAATCGAATCCACCTAAAATAAATTAAAAAGTACAACTTTTATCATTTAATTATCCTCACTAGAAATGAGCGACTTTCTCAAAACTTCAATTTGGCTGCTTTGCCGAATTTCACAAAGAAATTTGCTTTCTTACTAATTAGTTTGTCACAAAGCCCATTTCTTTGTGAGTAGCGGGCGCAATGACGGGGAATGGTGATGGTACCGCCCCCGTCAATAAACCCCCCCGATCCTATGTTCATAGCTAATTGTGGCATCAGTTATGACCATTGAGGGCTGTTAGGGGTTAATCTGTTTAAAAAATAATAATTGTCACCTTATCCATTTTTCCACAAAGAATTCACCACAGCCATCTTGATTGAAGATCCAGCGCAAAATCATATGTCACGGCACACAAGATTTTGCGCGGGATCTTCAATCAAGGTGGCTGCGGCGGACTCTTTGCATGCAAATGGATGAGGTGAGTATTCTTTTTTTTCAGCCATTTCAGAGACAATTGATTCATTACCACACAGCAACAAAGAAATTCGGCTTCGCAGCTAATCACATTTTTCCTGAAATTCGGATGGAAGTCAATTCGTGAACTTCGATTCGTTCAACACTAATACTCACCCTAGACCACCATTAATATTTATCAGATTTCCAATGAAGAAACATGATAGAATGAATATCCATAAAACAGTGTTATCGATTCTCTAATGGTATACCATAAAATGGTTAAAGATTGTATTTAAAATAATGCTGAGGTGAAAACAAAGTAAATCCTCAACTTGAAATTTGAAGAAGAGCATGCAGCCGTCCCTTGTAATTGCCTATTTGCAGGATTTCAGGATTAGGGGAATTTATTCTCCTGCTTCAGACAAGCCACACGTCTGAGAGTGTGCTTACAAATCCAGCTCACTGATCCATGCTTCTCCAGCCTCTGTAATAAGGACAGGCTTTGCACAACCACTCCTCATGTGCCAATTAATCATGTTCCTTAAACAATGTTGACAGAAGCTTGTTTCTCATTAAGTCATTAAGTCGTCTGAAAGCAGATCTAGAAAGCTCTCCCATGGGAGACGTAGGATAGAAAACCTTCAACTTTCCACAAACCGTTCAAAGTCATCACACAGAAGAGTCACCAAAACTGAAACAACTAATACAATGATTTCTCCCATGGGTGTTATTCATGCATTCAACTGCATGGACACATGGGGTAAGTCAAAGTAAAATACCAATAGTCCTTTTTTCAGATTAAACTTGACATGCTGCAGAAGCCATTTTTGTCATTGGGAGGTCTGTTTTATCAGCAATAATCTAAAAAGATATAAAATATATTACACAGTATAAAAATAGTTACTATGCTATTATTAAAATCACAAATAGGGTAAAAAAAGAGTGCAAGATATCTGCTAAAACGGGTCTCATAAATTAATGACCATAACCCAAGGAAGGACCTACAGCACAATCAGGTGAGGTGGACCTAAAAAATCCAAGCACATCAATGTTAGTTTAAATTAAAAAAGGCATCTACATTAGCAGTAATAGTCAGCTGTGCGGTCAGTGTCAAAGCACCTAGTTTACTTCAAAGGAGCAATTTCCGCACCAACAACTCAGGCACTGTCTGTCACGGCTGAGGATGGGGAAAACCCTCCTGGTATTTCCACCTGCCAGTGGGGGCCACCCTTGTGGTCATAAGTTTAAGTTTATATGATGTTCAGTTGATGTTTTCCTTTATTATTCTGTGCAGCTATGGATCCGGGTTCCTGTGTGTGGATGTGTGTGTGCTGACTTCTATTTGTATTGTTGTGGACTTCAGCTTGCCTGCACACGGATCCAGTCAGCAAGGCTGTGGCAGGTAGCTGGAACTAGTGCAGCACCTGCCATATCCATAGGCCTGTTTCTGTTCCCCTTTTTCCTGCAGCTTGGCCAGTGAGACTCCTGTTCCTCCGTGTCCAGAAGGAACAGGTCGTCTTATCCTTCACTCCTAGTTCAGGGACCGGTCGGAGGGTGATTAGGGATCCGAGGTTCCTGAGCATGGGCCATCCTACCTTCAAGGTCGGCCCATGCAGCTAGGAGTTAGGGACGTATTAGGGATGTGTTAGGAGGTGACCTTCTCCCTAAGCCTGTCGTCCTGGCCGAGCAGCCATTAACATCTTCTGGCATCGCACGGCTGAGGGTTTTCCCCATCCTCAGCCGTGACACTGTCCCCTTAACTATTCTTCTTGCAATGTCCTCATCGACGTTCCCTGCAGTGTGGCTATCTACAGCAACGTTTGTTGATCCATTCAAGTCTAGATAAGGGAATGTCTATGAGGGCGCTATGGATGTCCCATGGTACAGCAGCCAACAACCACCTTGGTTGAACTACAGTATGGGTCCAAGCATCACTAGCAGTTTATACTTTGTCAGTCTTAGCTCATTTGCATTAGGTTTTCCAGGTGTTCTTTTTTCATCTCCACAGTGAAAGAAGGGTTTCACTATATGATTAGTCATTATTTAAGGCAAATGTCTATTGGGCAGCTTCCTTGTGCTATGACTGGTACATTAGCCATTTAGCTTTCTTACGACTACAAAAAAAATGTGTGATGCTCACAGTTCAACATGACACCCAGAGTCAGAGGCCAATCATCTGGAAGGCAATCTTTTCCTCTGACTTCGGTTTATGTGTTGGTTCTCTGTTGCCTCAGGACTTCATTGCGAGGTGGATACTCCCCTGATTAAATTAGGTAAAATAAGGCTTGGAAAGTATTGTTTGTAATTGGATTGAAAACTGGCTGAAGGACCGTGTCCAGAGTTGTGGTCAATGATTCCTATTCAGAATGGTCCCGGATTATAAGTGGTGTACCCCAAGATTCAGTGCTGGGTCCTCTATTATTTAATTTATTTATTAATGATATCGAGAACAGGATTAATAGCACCATTTCTATTTTTGCAGATGATACTAAACTATGTAGTACTGTGCAGCTTATGGAAGATGTCCATAAAATACAAACTGACTTGAACACTCTGAATGATTGGGCATCAACTTGGCAAATGAGGTTCAATGTGGATAAATGTAAAGTTATGCATCTTGGTAGTAATAATCTCTGTGCTTCATATGTCCTAGGGGATGTAACACTGAGGGAGTCACTTATAGAGAAGGATTTGGGTGTACTTGTAGATCATAGATTGAATAACAGCATACAATGTCAATCAGCTGCTTCTAAGGCCACCAGGATATTAGAATAGACTTCCTCAGGACGTGGTCACAGCAGGATCAGTGGACAGTTTTAAAAAGGGTTTAGATGAATTCTTAAAAGTAAACAACAGTAATGCTTGAGAAAGCGTGTAGAAATCTGAGTCTCACTTCCTTCTGGGATTCGCGTCCCCACCTATGCCTTAGTTGAACTTGATGGACTTATGTCTTTTTTCAACTATGTAACTATGTAAACCACCAAAGAAAATAATTTCCATTGGCCATGGCCCAGATAATCTAGTTCTGTCATTAAGGATGGTCGAGTTCTAGTCAAGATCAGAGTACAAATCATAGTGAAGTAATCAAATGCTGGCAACAAACAGACAAGGACCAGGACAAGTTTCAGTGCAATATATTATTGCCAACAGTCAAAGAAATCCAGTCCTAGAGATTAGGTAGAAGTATAGTCAACCTGGATCAGAATCCTAAGATCAGAAACCTCAAAACTCACAGCAACACTAGATAATGGGATTAAATGGGTTGCCTCATGGCAGATAACACCCTTCAGGTTGGAGCCACTGCAGCAATCAGTTGGCTAAAACAGGTCCACTAACTGCACCCCCAGAAAACAGATGATTTTGCAGAGGAAAGCCCAACATTTCAGTATGACCTCCATATGTCCAGGGCCGGCTCCAGGTGCACATGGGCCCTAGAGCGATAAATCGCATTGGGCCCCTTTGTGGCATTTTTTACATTTACATGTCCCCCTGTGGCTCCCAGACCGTAAAATTAACCATGTGCCCACATACAGTATAATGACCCCCAGTGGCCCTCCACACAGTATAATGTCTCCCAGTGACACCCACACAGTATATTAACCCCCCAGTGGCCCCACACACAGTATAATGACCCCCCCAGTGGCCCCCATACATTATAATGAGCCCCCAGTGGCCCCACACACAGTAAAATGACCTTCAGTGGCCTTGACACAAAGTATAATGACCCCCAATGCCCCCTCCACTGGGGGTCATACTGTATGGAGGGGGGAATGGGGGTCATTATATTGTATGGGGGGTCACTGGAAGTCATAATACTGAATGAGGGCTCTGGGGGTCATTATACTGTATGGTGGGTCATTGGGGATCATTATACTGAATGGAGGGCACTGAGGGTCATTATACTGTGTGGGGAAGCACTAGGGGTCATTATACTGTGTAAAGGGCCCTCACACAGTATAATGACCCCCCTTCCCAGTGGCCCTCTTTCACAGTATTTTAAGCCTGGCCCCCTCACAGTGTAAGGACCCCCCAGTGGCCCCCTCACATACCTATCATTGCTGGAGTGCAGGGGAGTTGGCTGTCCTTTCATTCACTAACCGCAGCTCAACTCCCTGCAGTCCTTCTCTCCTCCAGCGCAGCAGCGAGACACACGTCATGATGTTACCGCTGGGCCGGGCCTGGAGGAGAGGAGGAGTGCAGAGAGCTGAGCCACGGTTTGTGAATTAAAGAACCGACAGTTCCCCTGCGCTCCAGCAATGAGCGCTTCCATCTGTATTGATGGAAGCAGGGGCGTAGCTATAGGGGATGCAGAGGTAGCAGTCGCTACCGGGCCCAGGAGCCTGAGGGGCCCAAAGACCCTTGTGGTGCATAAGAAGACAGCAGTATTATAGAAAGTGCATGCTGGTCAAGTTACACCTCTGGCTCAAGGGGGTGCCGTTTCAATTTTTGCCTCGGGCAGCACGAAGGCCTTGTGCTTCCTGCCACTGGCCACAAAGCACTGAGGGAAGGGGGGCCCCAAGCTAAAACTGCCCTGTTTATCCAGCATGAGTCTATAGGTTCTGCTGTAACGTGGCCAGGCAAGTTTCTAATACAATGATGCCTTTTGGAATGAAATGTGTTCCATTTCTTTTTCTTAGTGAATATCCCATTGTAAGATCCGTTTATGAATTTGTTTTTCTATTGAACTGTGTGTTCTCGTTTCCTCCATTATAAACATGGCTGTTATTGCACACAGTATAAGCATAGTGTTTCATACAGGTTTGCTCATTATGTAGAAAATAACATGAACAGGAAATATAACAATGTGTACAGTCATATGAGCTCACAATGAGGTAAACCCACCAGATCTCCTACGAGAAAGAAGCAGCCCTGGGCAACGCTTCAGACAGAAAATGTCCCTAGAACTGCTGCAATCAAAATCTTATTAAATGTCAGCTGCGACTCGGTGTTAACCATACACGGGGTAAAGCCACAAATAATAGCGGACCAGGATAAAACTGCATGAGACCATGTAAATCTATCCTCTGGTTTCACTACTAGTAGAAGTCCTCGGCCATTCTTGTATTACAGCTCTATATATCAGCTGTCAGCTTTATTATGCCATATGCACTGAGATGAATTACTATACGTATTGTATTACATTACACCGTGACACATTTTCTGCTAAACAGAGGTCCTAGAAAGTTATTCATCTACATTTTACAACCCTTGTGATTTGGTTTTGGTTCTGACTCCACCATTGTATTGGATTGACCCTGGTTTCTGGTCTGAGGTTTTGGGTTCTGTCTTCTGCCAAAATGTCGATTTAATAGGAAAACCATTAAATCTGTTAAATATTAAAAGCAAACACATTTTAAGATGTTTCCACTCTTGATATTTTTATTTTGCTTGTTGATGGGATTTTAGAGTAAGGAAAATACATTTATTTTAGTCATTTGCGGTACTAGAGTGGAACAGGGCAGAGCCTTACTTACTGTAATGTGTATCTGAAATTATTTCCCAGTATTTCGCATTGCTAATGCAGAGTGAGAAATGTAAAAAGCAAAGCAAAACACCCTGAAAAAAGAATGTGACTTTCTTCTTCGGTGTGCGTCAGGTTCTTGTATAATTGGGCACTAAATCAGGTCAATAAGGCATTGGTGGACCTTAACTAGTATGTAGGTTCTTCTATAAGGTTGTAGACAAGGTGGTTGATGTTACTACTTCCTCCTCTTGGTTTCTTAGACTTACAAAAATAGACTACTCAACAAATAAGACTTTACAGTTCCCAAATAGTCATAACTATAATTTCTTATAAGGCTACTTTCACACTCGTGTTTTGGCTTTCCGTTTGTGAGATCCATTCAGGGCTCTCACAAGCGCTCCAAAACGGATCAGTTTTGCCCTAATGCATTCTAAATGGAAAAGGATCCGCTCAGAATGCATCAGCTTGCCTCCGTTCAGTCACCATTCCGCTCTGGAGGCGGACACCAAAAGCTGCCTGCAGTGTTTTGCTGTCCGCCTGACCAAGCAAAGCCAAAGGGATCCGTCCTGGCACACAATGTAAGTCAATGGGGATGGATCTGTTTTCTCTGACACAATCTGGCACAATAGAAAACAGATCAGTCTCCCATTGACTTTCAATGATGTTCAAGACGGATCCGTCATGGCTATAGAAGACATAATACAACCGGATCCATTCATGACGATGCATGCGGTTGTATTATTGTAACGGAAGCGTTTTTGCAGATCCATGACGGATCCACAAAAAACGCTAGTGTGAAAGTAGCCTAAGATGCATGAGTCGTTTGTTACATGGATCTTGACATAGAATGGGTTTGGTGTTATTAATATAAATGGAGTTCCCTAACATTCTACTCGTCTTACTCGATATCTAGAAAGCTTGAAAGTGAAAGATACAGTGAAATTTCAGTAGCCTTGCCACCAAACTTCTCCTGTCAGTGGCAGACAATGTGGTAGTTGGAAAGTCTGTCTGTCTTTGGGGGTTGTACACATTATAAAATAAAAAAAATAAAAAGAGCTACAGTGCCTTGCAAAGGCATACCAGCATCTCATCACAACCTGAAAATAAAATGGAAATTTTTGGTGTACCGTCTGATTTACACAGCATGCCTACCACTACAATAATTAATGTAGGCGCTTTTAATGTGCATAAGTATGCACCCCCTTAAAGGATTTGTCCAAGTTATGTAAAAAAAAAAAAAAAAATATATATATATATATATATCACTGTAAATCTGATGGTCAGCAATATATACATAAGCTATATACATAAGCTACACAAGTTTTAGGCAAAAAAAATATTATATTTACTAATTTCCTTAGTTCTGTTCTGGCCCTTTGTTGACATGCAGCTGCAGAGCTGTGGGGGCGTGTAACAACTATCTCTGAGTTTTCCTCATGAATATTTGTGGGTGTTCACAAAGACTGCCTTTCCCCTCCCCATGCTCTGCAAAGGGAGTGAATAAAATTGCTGCCCTGCCTGCAGTGTGACTGCTGGGATACTCATGTCATGTGTGTAGGACTACAAGTCCCAGCTGTACAGTACAATGACGTTGCTGATACACGCAGGATCTTCCCTCTACCTGTTCTTGTGCAATGCTCTACAGACACTTCCTCACATCCAGCAGAAGACTACAGAGGAGAGGACTTTGTCAGCTCTGTGTTTGCAGGGTGAGGAGGGAGGGAGGATCCTGTGCATAGCATTTATCTCTTCAGTGCCTGGAGAAGAGTAAACCTTGCAGTTGCTCAGTACCTGAGGCAGAGCCACCAACCCCAAGTCTGTGCAGCTGATAGTAGAAGGGGTTCAACTTTGATGAAGAATCCATGGGGAGGACAGCCTTCACAGTGAGGTTCAGTGCGAAAACCATGTGCGCAATGCTCGAGACCCTGCGTTCCTCTATAAAGGAACACACGATGGGCTTGCTCAGAGACCTCAAAAGAGACATTCAGTGCATTGGGGACTGCACAGCGCACTTGGAAACCAAGATGGCTGAATTTGCCACCTCTCATAACTCTCTCATAGATGCCCATGATGCCATGGAGGAGGACATTGCCAAACTCGCCGATAAAATGCATGATTTGGAAGACTGGCATCGCCGTAACAATGTAAGACTGCGTGGGATCCTTGAATCTGTAGAGGTGGCTGACTTGGAATCACTGCTTCGGGAATTTCTCAAGGCAGCTGTCACAGTACAGTTCACTGTGACAGTTGTGTCCATGTAGGCTGGCTGCATGCCCTCTCGCGTACTGGCTGCAGGCTGCCTCCTGTGCCGGCTGGTTGCTTGGGGCTGCGTGCTGGCTGTGAATGTTTGCTCTCCCTGTGTCTGCTTCTCTGTGTAGTTATTATCACTGTTGCCTTGCATGCTGTCTGCAGGTTCCCTTGCATACTGGCTACAGGCTGACACCTGTGTATGCTGGTTGCGTGGGACTGAACGCTGGCTGTGGTGTAGTGTGTGACCTACAAAAAAACTAAATGGCTGCACACCATTATATATGCAAACAATAGAGCTAAGAAATGGGGGTCATTCTAGATAAAAGTGGTACAATACCAACTATAAATGAGTAATGGAAGCTCTTAGCGCACATACGTGTCGGGCCCACCTACCAAACGTCAAGGTGGCTTCCGCAGATGGGTCCCTATCACTAAAGATACTGCCTCACTTTGGACTTACTAAAGTCTCCAATATTCAGGGCTGTGTAGGAACCAGCTACAAAAGTACTCTGCTCAGAAGTCCCAGGTAGATGGGCGTGTCCAGTCTAAAAGGGGTGCCACCCCCAATATATTGCAAGAAAATTTAGACTAAAACCTTCAGAATCACAGGTGCATATCCATGAAGCAAACATAATTACAAAAAACAAAATGGCTGCACACAATTATATATGCAAACAATAGAGCTAAGAAATGGGGGTCATTCTAGATAAAAGTGGTACAATACCGAGTATAAATGAGTAATGGAAGCTCTTAGCGCACATACGTGTCGGGCCCACCTACCAAACGTCAAGGTGGCTTCCGCAGATGGGTCCCTATCACTAAAGGGTCCCTATCACTTTCTTAGTTCTATTGTTTGCATATATAATGGTGTGCAGACATTTTGTTTTTTTGTAATTATGTTTGCTTCATGGATATGCACCTGTGATTCTGAAGGTTTTAGTCAAAATTTTCTTGCAGTAGTGTGTGACCTGTCAGAATATATATAGAAACCACGGCACTCGATGTATCGTTTTTCAAAGTTAATTAAATTATTTATTGTCCATCCTAAATAGGATCTTTTTTTTGTTGCAAGTGGCCAACGTTTCGGTCCACTAGGACCTTGATCACGGCCTGAAAATAGGTACATCATATTTTAGTACATTATAGGTACAGTATCACAGGACATTAATAAATACAGAAAATTGTCAAAAAATAAAGCAAAATATTATAATTTCAGTAAATGTCTATCACATGTGGATAGATTGGTGCATCATATGAAGGCAAGTTGGATAGCACTTGGCAAAACATGGATTTTAGGTAATTTCGTGATCATTTTTTTCATGTATTCTAGTAAGGTTGGTATGAAAACCTGTATATAGGAAAATTATCATAGGATATATTATAATAAGATATGTTATGAGTACAGGTTACCATCTTTTGGCTATAGCATAGTCACAGAATATGGCTGTCGGCTAACCTATGAGATAGTGTATTAAAATATGGTAAAGACAGTGGGTCATAGTTGAGAAAATAATAGTGACAATGGATTTTGTCATAGTTGCAGTGATCCCCTATCTCGGTCCCATATATTAACACTATGCAAGCACTATATAAGAAGAGGGTCATTTTACACTTAAAGCAATCGAAGCAATCATACCTGTTGAATAGAGAATGTGTATATTATATTGGGGCAAAAGGTGAGCCAAACCATAATTACCACGGTCTCAGTTAGTAAGTGGTGAATACAGATAATGAATAGAGTCAAAGTTGTAGATAATAGAAGGTGGAGTCAAAGTTGTAAATTAAATATATAGGTAAAAGACAGGAGTTTCTGGTAGCAGGCATCTGTGGCAAACAAAGCTGTAGGTAGTGCGCAGATGAGAGGCAGGGGTTTCTGGTAGCAGGCTTGTGCGACAAGAAAGCTGCGGACAGTGCGCATAATGAGCGTGGTGATTACAGACCTTGATGCAGGAGATCGGAGGCGCCGGGAGGACTCGCTGTGTCCGTGGTGTTCGCGGCTTTATATAGAGAGCTGGGTCCTGTGTTTGTGTATTCCCGTGTCTGCATCTCTGTGGCTCATGTCTCTCGTGCCGTGCAGGCTGGCTGCATGCGCCTTGTGTACTGGCTGTGGGTTTCCCCATGCATGCTACTTCTGCAATGCGTGCTGGCTGCGGCTTTGTGTGTGAACTGGGTCTAAATTTGGATGCTTCTCTGTTTGTCACTGTGACATGGGTTGTTTGTGCTCTGGCGTACTGGCTGTGGTGGACTCATTGTATGTTAGTTGCCAGGCGTAATGTCCTGTACTGCGGCCTGTGTGCTTTGTGGTTCTGGTACTCCTGTTCTGGTGGGGTTAACTTCCCATGATCTGTGCCTGGGTGTGGCTTATCAGGTGCCCTCATTAAGCAGCTACAGTCAGGTCCATAAATATTGGGATATCGACACAATTCTAACATTTTTGGTTCTATACACCACCACTATGGATTTGAAATGAAACGAACAAGATGTGCTTTATCTGCAGACTGTCAGCTTTAATTTGAGGGTATTTACATCCAAATCAGGTGAACGGTGTAGGAATTACAACAGTTTGCATATGTGCCTCCCACTTGTTAAGGAACCAGAAGTAATGGGACAATTGGCTTCTCAACTGTTCCATGGCCAGGTGTGTGTTATTCCCTCATTATCCCAATTACAATGAGCAGATAAAAGGTCCAGAGTTCATTTCAAGTGTGATATTTGCAATCTGTTGCTGTCAACTCTCCAGATGAGATCCAAAGAGCTGCCACTATCATTGAAGCAAGCCATCATTAGGCTGAAAAAAGAAAACAAACCCATCAGATCAGTAGCAAAAACATTAGGCATGGCCAAAACAACTGTTTGGAACATTCTTAAAAAGAAGGAACGCACCGGTGAGCTCAGCAACACCAAAAGACATAAAATACCATGGAAAACAAGTGTGGTGGATGACCGAAGAATTCTTTCCTTGGTGAAGAAAACACCCTTTACAACAGTTGGCCAGATCAAGAACACTGTCCAGGAGGTTGGTGTATGTGTGTCAAAGTCAACAATCAAGAGAAGACTTCACAAGAGTGAATACAGAGGGTTCACCACAAGATGAAAACCATTGGTGAGCCTCAAAAACAGGAAGGGCAGATTAGAGTTTGCCAAACAACATCTGAAAAAGCCTTCACAGTTCTGGAACAACATCCTATGGACAGATGAGACCCAGATCAGCTTGTGCCAGAGTCATGGGAAGAGAAGAGTATAGAGAAGGAAAGGAACTGATCATGATCCTAAGCATACCACCTCATCAGTGAAGCAAGGTGGTGGTAGTGTCATGGCGTGGGCATGTATGGCTGCCAATGGAACTGGTTCTCTTGTATTTATTGATGATGTGACTGCTGACAAAAGCAGCAGGAGGAATTCTGAAGTGTTTCGGGCAATATTATCTGCTCATATTCAGCCAAATGCTTCAGAACTCATTGGACGGCGCTTCACAGTGCAGATCAGGGCTGGTGCAAGGATTTTTGCCACCCTTGACTCCACCCATTGACCACACCCCTTTACTCACCCATTTTTCAGCCACCTATTGTATGTAACATTTAACTATTGTCATGTACCCTGTGCCAGTCTGACTATGGTCGCGTACCCTGTGCCAGTCTGACTATGGTCATGTATATATAATATCCAGCCATTGTCTGCCACCTAGTACCATCCCAGTGATGCCAATCACTCTGCGCTGTTCAGCAGGTTGGCACACCAAACACGAGCAGTGCCACCTATTCACTGCCAGGCGCCATTCAGCCACTGTCTGAAATCCTGTGCCACCAGGGCAACATAAAACAGTAGGCTGCCTTGTGCCCTCTGCCAGTGTGGCACTGTCCTGCACCCTGTACCATTCATAGACCTTTAGACAGTCTGTGCCACCTATTAGGCTCCATGTGCCACTGCTGGGCACTCTGTGCCAGTCAGAATCTATGGCCCCTAGTCAAGCAGCAGGTGTGCCCTGACCCCTGTACACAAGTGTGTGCCACCCTGCTGCCAGTCACTGTCCTGCAGCCTCTGAGACCCTAGTGCAGGGTGTCAGAGTGCGGTTGCCAGGGGTGCTCACCAGGTTCTGCTCCTCGCTGTGCTCCAGGTCCACATTGCCTTGGCTCTTGCCAAGATCATGTGTCTTCGGCGCTTGATCCCGCGAGACCCACCTCTGGAGGTCACTGGTCTCGCGGGATCAAGCGCCCGAAGTCAGGGCTGGTGCAAGGATTTTTGTCAAAACAAGTGAATCTATATTTTGCCCCCACCCCCCATCATTTCACATTTCTGCCCCTCATGATTCTTGTCCATTTCTTGCCCCCCCCCCATTATTTCACATTTCTGCCCCTCATGATTCATGTCCATTTCTTGCCCCCCCCCTTGTGCTAATATCATAGTGCCATCCTCTCCCCCTGCCCCTAATGTGCCAATATCAAGTGCCTCTCTCCTCCCCCCTCCATGTGCCAGTATCATGGCGCCAATAGCCCCCCTCCCCCGTGGCAGTAAAGTAACAGTCCAATATTTAAGAAAAAAAAAACACTTTCAGAAAAGTTTCTCCTGGGATTCGAACTCACAACCTTTACACATCAGAGGCAAGGCATTTACCTACACAGCTATGAAAGCTGTCTTGCCAGTTGCTTAAAAATATATAAATAAGACTTCTACTTTGATACCTAGTGTACATCCATACACATGACAGCTGCCCCAGTACACTGTGTATGGATGTAGCTAGGTAGCTAGGTAGCTAACAGCTTTCATATCTGTGAGGGTAAATGCCTTGCCTCAGATGTGTAAAGGTCGTGAGTTCAGATCCCAGGAGAAACTTTTCTGAAATGTCTGGTGTATTTAAATACACCAGGGTCTCGTAGCTGTGTGCCACTCGCTCTGCCCGAAGTGACTGAACAAACTCATACTCGCAGTGCATTTGGCCGGAACAGGAACAGAAGGAGTGAAGTGAAGGAGATGATGTCAGATGGATCACAAGTAGGTGGCGGCCAGGTGCTACTGCTTGGGATTCGGACTCCTGTCGGCGCCCCCAGGTGGCCTACTTTGCTTACGGGTGGCGCCGGCCCTGGTGCAGATGGACAAAGACCCAAAGCATACTGCAAAAGCAACCAAAGAGTTTTTTAAGGGAAAGAAGTGTAATGTTATGCAATGGCCAAGTCAATCACCTGACCTGAATCCGATTGAGCATGCATTTCAATTGCTGAAGACAAAACTGAAGGGAAAATGCCCCAAGAACAAGCAGGAACTGAAGACAGTTGCAGTAGAGGCCTGGCAGAGCATCACCCAGGGATGAAACCCAGCGTCTGGTG
The DNA here is from genome assembly GCF_014858855.1 of Bufo gargarizans. NCBI lineage: Eukaryota > Metazoa > Chordata > Amphibia > Anura > Bufonidae > Bufo > Bufo gargarizans. Next base: position 660,269,955 of record NC_058080.1, on the reverse strand, counting down.
ATGTCTATGCATTCCAGACTTCAGGCTGCAATTGACTGCAAAGGATTTGCAACCAAGTATTAAAAAGTGAAAGTTTGATTTATGATTATTTTTATGTCCCATTACTTTTGGTCCCTTAACAAGTGGGAGGCACATATGCAAACTGTTGTAATTCCTACACCGTTCACCTGATTTGAATGTAAATATCCTCAAATTAAGGCCGAATGCACACGGCCGTGTGCATATGGGCTGGATTCCTGTTCAGAGCAGGAGTGCACGGCGTCATTGGTTGCTATGACGCCGTGCGCTTCCTGCTGCCACCGCAGTACAGTAATATACTGGTATAGATCATACCAGTGTATCACTGTACTGCGGCGGCAGCAGGAAGCGCACAGCGTCATAGCAACCAATGACGCCGTGCGCTCCTGCTCTCAGCAGGAATCCAGCCTGTGTTACCACGGACCGCTCACGCTGCTTCTGTGCCTCTGCTCCATATCCTTTGCTTGGGTTACAGTTCTGTCATCTGTTGTTCCTTGCAGGTAGGGTCCAAGTGTAATTTGACCTTCCTGGAGGTGCGACCAGTGAGCCCTCGGCCCAGTTCATCCCCACCACCAGGGGCTCTGTGAAGAACGGGGCACACTGGCTCTCTGCTCTTTGGGTTTTGCCTCTGGTCTGCCGATGCACTTGGTTCTGTGGTAGTGCTACCACTATTGCCTAACCTGCTTACTGTCATGTGCTTTTATTATACTTGTAATAAAGTTCTCTGTGGGTCCTTGGTCTGTTTTGCCTGTGTCCTGTTTGCATGACGTCTTGGAGGTCTGCCTTGAGACTCCAGCATGTGACTGCAGCGTTACTAGAGACCACTGAGAGAGACCTGTTATAGACTGTATACACATGCTGCCGAAACCGAAAGGTTTGGACACGTCATTACTAGTGTTGAGCAATCATGCTCAGCCAAATACCTGTTCGGCTCGAGCATCACTATGCTCAGCACATGGCGGTACTCGGCTGAGTACCGCAAGTGCTCGAACGGCATGCTCGAGTCTCCTCCCAGCACGTTTCGCAACTGTTAAGCAGCCAATAAGCGTGCAGGTAAGTACTGTCATCACTGTAATGCCAGTAGCCATGTTGGCTACTGGCATTACAGTGATTGGATGGCTGGAACGCGTCATCGGGTGCTATATAGCGCCTGATGATGTGGGTTCGGCTCATTGTGAGTCAGGGAGAGCTGCGCTTAGGAAGGGACAGATAGTGTAGGGAGTGTGATCGCAATATATTCAATAGAAAAAGGTTTCAAAGACCCAAAAGTCCTTTTAAGGACTATTGTGTGTGGTGGCAGGCTGGCAGCAATATAATATAGCCAGGCTGACTCCACTGCAACCTGTCTGCGGTCCCAGACCCGGGACCCCCCGCCTCCGGCTCCACTGACAGGCCCGCCCAGCAGGCAGGGCGGCTGCTGGAGGCGCGGGCGGCAGTTTTGTGTCGTGGGGTGTCGGCACGAGCAGGAGGCAGAGCGGCACCAGAGCAGGAAAAAAAAGGTAATTTTTCATTTATTTCATTTTTAAATTAAAAAAGATTGAATTGGCCAATTGGGGGAACAGGAACAGGAAAGGAAGGGGCCAGGCTGCGCTGCCCATGTGTGGACTAGGGCAGCGGCGGCCGCTGGAACTGGCAGTCTGGCTGTCACGACCGTCATTGGCAATGGCATGGTGGCACTAGGCAAGGCAGGCAGTGGCACTGGCACTAGGGGGGCCCCCTTGTGCCACTGCCTGCCTTGCCTGCCAGTGCCCTAGTCCACACATGGCAGGCGCAGCCGGGCCCCATCCTAAGTTCCCCAAAGTCTGGGGAACTTAGGATGGGGCCCGGCTGTGCCGGCCATGTGTGGCAACTGGCAACTAGTGTCACTGGCAGGCACACTACTTGAGGGAAGGATGGGGTCAGGCTGGGACGGTGTTGTAAAATTTTAACTGAACTATAACATTTTCCTACCCCCGCCACATGACTTCCAGTTCGCACACCCCTACGAGCAGGGACAAAGCGCGTGCACCCAACCTCGCATGTGCCCTCAGGGGTATGGAGATTTCACGGTCTTTCTACTTGTGAAATCTCCATCCTGCCCTGTGCAGGGAGGATAATAAGATTTTAAGTTATTATCCTCCCTGCACATGGCGAGATGGAGATTTTACTTGCATCCCTGTTCTCTAAAGGGGCGGTTTTAGGGGGCGGTCCTAGGGATGGGAGGGGGGGGGAGTTCCACCACCTTTTCTCTGAGAAAAAAGCCCTGCTGACAACAAATATATTTTTTCCATAATTTATCCACACTTTGCCTATAAGCGGTGTATGCAGTGAATTGTCACATCTGAGCTGCAATAGCGTGTGTGTGTGTGCCAGGGCCAGATATTGGGAAAAATATTACTGACAACAAATGTATTTTTTCCATAATTTAACCACACTTTGCCTATAAACGGTGTCTGCAGTGAATTGTCACATCTGAGCTGCAATAGTGTGTGTGTGTGTGCCAGGGCCAGATATTGGGAAAAATATTACTGACAACAAAATATTCTTTTTCCAGAATTTATCCACACTTTGCCTATAAACGGTGTCTGCAGTGAATTGTCACATCTGCGCTGCAATAGCGTGTGTGTGTCAGGGCCAGATATTGGGAAAAATATTAGCGAAAACAATCATATTTTTCCCATAATTTATCCACATTTTTCCTATAAACGGTCCCTTATAACATATAACATTTAATATGAAGAAGGCGAGCATTAAAGGACGGGGAAGTGGCAGTGATGCTGATGGTTCACGCAGAGGCCGTGGCCCTGTGCACGGTGAAACTGTGCCTGCTGCCAGAGCACAAGAAAAACAATCATCCAAGATACCTAGCTTCATGTCCCAGTTTGTAGGGCGGCGCAGGACACCACTCTTGAAGTCAGCCCAATGAGAGCAGGTGATCGGTTGGATTGCAGCAGATAGTGCTTCCAGTTGGTTAAGCACCACCCTGTCTTTCACCAAGTTCAGTCTCAGTAGCCAGGAGTCTGGTCCACACAATCCTCACCCTGATCCTCCTTCCTCCCTCCCACCATTTACAGTCTGGCCAAACAAGTGATCCCACACTTGGATATTTTGAGGACCTCTTTGCTTCACCATTGCACGCTTGAAGAGGGACCTGAGATCTTGTGCCCCGATTCCCAACCTCTTGAGCATCCAGAGTCACAAGAACATGACGATGGGGAATGGCAATTAGTGTTTAATGAGGTGGATGATGATGAGACACAGTTGCCAATCGCTGAGGTTGTGGTTAGGTCAACAAATCAGGAGGATAATCAGAGTGAGGAAGTGGAAGAGGAGGTGCTGGACTACAAGGTCACTGACCCAACCTGGGAAGGTGGCAACAAGCCGAGCAAGGAGAGCAGTACAGAGGGGGAGGGATCTGCAGCGCTAGAACAGGCTGGAAGAGGCAGTGGGGTGGAAAAAGGTAGAAGGCGGGCACCACCGAACAGGCCCGCAACTGTTCCACGGAGCACCCCCTTGCGTAAAACGCCCTTGCCAAGGGGTAGGTGTTCAGCAGTATGACGCTTTTTTGATGAAAGTGCAGACAACAAAAGAATACTAGTTTGCAAACTGTGCTACACCAAAATGAGCTGGGGTGTGAACACTAGTAGCAACCTCACCACCACCAGCATGATCCGCCACATGGCATCAAAGCACCCTAATAGGTGGGCCGAACGCCTGGGTCCACAATCTGTGTCTGCGGGTCACACCACTGCCTCCTCTTCCCCTGTGTTACGTGCTGGCCAATTCCCTATCCAGGACGCAGGCACGTATGCCTCCTGCCCTGCACCTGGACCTTTGCAAGCACCATCAGCGACCACATCCACTTCGCTGCCCCAGCGCAGCATTCAAATGTCATTACCCCAGGCATTTGAACGCAAGCGCAAATACCCAGCCACTCACCCACAGACCATAGCACTAAAAGCTTTCCAAATTACTGGCCCTGGAAATGTTGCCATTTAGGCTTGTGGACACTGAGGCCTTCCGCAGCCTGATGTCGGTGCCCGTCCCTCGTTACGCAGTCCCCAGCTGTCACAATTTTTCAAGGTGTGCCATGCCAGCCTTACACCAACATGTCTCCCTTAACATCACACGTGACCTGACCAACGCAGTTACTGGGAAGGTCCACATGGACAAGCGCTTTCAGCCAGGGATGCTACATTTCCCTGACGGCACACTGGGTGAATGTTGTGGAGGCCGGGAGTGACTCGTACCCTGAGATGGCACAGGTGCTACCGACGCAAAGGATTGCGGGCCCCAATTCCATCAGGGTTTCTGCCACCACCTACGTTAGTGGCTTTAACCCCCACTTCTCCTCCTCTACCTCTTCCTCCTCCACTTCCACCTCTGAATTATCCACGTGCAGCAGCAGCAGTCAGTCATCAATCGGTAGCTGGAAGCAGTGTAGCACTGCAGTGGGGAAGCTGATCTACCTAGGTGACAAACAGCATACCGCCACAGAGCTGTGGCAGGGAATATGAGACCAGACTGAGCTGTGGCTCTCGCCACTCAACGTACAACCAGGCACGGTTGTGTCTGATAATGGCCGTAACTTGGTGGCGGCTTTGGAGCAGGGCAATCTTAGACACATCCCGTGCCTTGCCCACATATTCAACCTTGTGGTTCAGTGGTTTCTAAAAACATACCCTAATTTGCCTGAGCTACTGATTAAGGTGCGCCGCGTGTGTGCACTTTTCCGCAAGTCACCGACAGCTTCAGCCGGTCTGTCAACGCTGCAGCATCACTTGAAATTGCCAGCTCACTGGCTGTTGTGTGACGCACATGTTGGCCAGGCTTTGTGAGTAGCAGAGGGCAGTTGTGAAATACCAGCTGCAACATGGTCGTCGCCTTTCCAGTCAGCTTCCGCTATTCACAAGTGAGGAGTGGGCATGGATGTCTGACCTCTGTGAGGTTTTACGCAACTCTGAGCAATCAACACAGATGGTGAGCGGCCGTAACACTATTATCAGCGTCACCATCCCACTTCTATGTCTTCTCAAACGCTCGCTGATCACAATTAAGGACGGCGCTGTGCATGTGGAAGAGGTGGAAATGGGGGAAGACATTACACAGGTTGATGATAGCCAGCTCATCGGCTGTTGTGCGACGTAAGCACACGGTCAGCTTCCGCTATTCACAAGCGAGGAGTGGGCATGGATGTCTGAGCTCTGTGAGGTTTTACGCAACTTTCTACGCACAGATGGTGAGCGGCGATGTAACAATGGCAGCTGGCAGCTGCCAGTATGCAGTGCATCCTGCTATGTACCTCAATCAAACTGCACACAAGGCTCCGCTTCTCCGCTGCAGGCTACGGATGCGCTTTCCTGCACTGTCGCGGGCGGGCGTGCACACCCCTGATTCCGCCTTCTCTCTAATCCCGGCCAGGCACCACCTTTATAAGGGTGCTTCCCCCTTGCTGTGATGCCTGAGCAATATTGTAGTTTTCTACAGCGAAGGTCCCAGCTTGTTGTTCCTGTGTTGTTATCCTGCTTCCAACCTTAGCCTGTATCCTTGTCTCTGCCTGATCCTCCTGTACCTCGCTGCTCTCAACTGTATGATTCGGATTGTCGACCACGTCTCTGTCTGCTTTTCAGCTTTTTACACCTGCTGCCCCTGAGCTATTCAGCTCTGCTGTTCTAACAGCTCCAGCTCTGCTAAATCACTAACTCAGCTCTGCTTCATCTGACTCTGCTGCTGCACTCCTTCCATCCAGTGTCAGCTCCTCCACCTGCCTGTATCCCCAGTCTACTATAAAACAGGTAGGTCTCTTCAGGGCGTACAAGTACTTTGTTGCAGTGGGGCTTAGAGCAATAAGAGAGAGACAATTTAAAAGATATGAAAATATCTTTTACTATAAGTAACACAGAAGTGAAACAAACAATACATACAAAAATTTACAGAAAAAGATTACAATAGCAAACTGGGAAGCATGTGGAAAATAAACAGGGATAAAAAGAGAAATACTATCTTGGATTTTGCCTATGCCAAACCCAGGCACAAACTTAGGCTGTCCGTTGGAGCGTATAGGCGATGTGACCACAGGGCAAACGGCTCCCCTCTCCCATTGCGCACAGACTTTTATGCCCCATTCTGTGGGAGGTTAAGAGGGGTTGGCCCAGCCAATCGCTGGCCAAGGGCTGCATGGTGGGTGTTCCTGAAGGAGGGTTTGGGAGGGCTTGGGAGGGCTTGGGAGGGCTTGGGAGGGCTTGTTCGCCCCTCCCTGCTGCTGGCCAGGCCAGTTTTCCCTAATTTTACAAAAATGGCCCATAACTTTGCCGGCGTAATAAATATGAAAAACCGGGCACTCGTGCTGGGTCCCCCATGAATTTATGGACGATTCTATGGGTGACACCCCACCTCTCTCCCCTCCAGGTGACTAGTAACCCATTTACCAGTCTGGGAAGACCACAGAGCTGTCAAGTTTGGACTCTCCTGGTTCCTCTGGGTGAGAGGTGCATTTTGAGGGTACCTACATTTTTGGGTCATAATTCCATATAGCCCCAATATGCTTTTTGGGGTTCTCAGAGCACGGTTCACTCCTATGTCTCTCCTATGTGCTCCCCCCTCCCAGCTATCTCTGCTTCTGATGTGTAAATTTAGCAGGCTGCAAGGAAGGGCCAACTAGCATGTGTTTAACTTTCATGGTTCCAAGGTGGGCAGGAGACGCATGGGCTGGGGTTTCCTTAGAAGCTGTCCGAGGTGTGAGGTGATCTCAGCAGGGGGTGATTAGAGTTTGTGGTCTCCAAAGGGCTACAGGAACGACCATACATGGACGTCCTGTTCCCTCATTAGACGTGGTTAATTTTTTCTAAACTGACAGTCATTTTTTTTAATACGATCCGGACGGGGGCATGACATCGCGTCACAAGTACATAGCAGACCGTGTCAGCGTCCTTAATGATCCCTCAGTGCCTTACAACTACTGGGTGTCCAAGCTGGACACGTGGCACGAACTTGCGCTCTACGCCTTGGAGGTGCTGGCCTGCCCTGCCGCCAGAGTTTTGTCTGAGCGTGTATTTAGTGCTGCTGGTGGCATTATAAAAGATAAGCGTATCCGCCTGTCAACTGAAAATGCTGACAGGTTGACTCATATAAAAATTAACAAGGACTGGAATGACTTCTCTACTCCACCAGAGGAATGCTGATGAACATAAAGGAACTTTACATGTGTTTTTATTTTATGTAGTTAATAGACTGTATTTCCATGCACCCCTTCCTCCACAAACAAGGGAATATGGTTGAATCTTCCTTTTCTCATCCTCCTCCTCCATATCAACATGCATTGCTTATTCGTCACATATAATGCCCTCGCATATATGGCCTTCGAATATAATTTTTTAGAGGGTCCGTTCACCAGCAGGCCCTCACATCTAGCTTTTTACAGGGTCTGCTCACCAGCAGTCCCTCACATCTAATTTTTTAGAGGGTCCGCTCACCAGCAGACCCTCACATCAAATTTTGTACAGGGTCCGCTCCCCAGCTGGCCCTCACATCTAATTTTTTACAGGGTCCACTCACCAGCAGGCCCTCACATCTAACTTTTTACAGGGTCTGCTCACCAGCAGGCCCTCACATATAATTTTTTACAGGGTCCGCTCACCAGCAGGCCCTTACATATAATTGTTTACAGGGTCAGCTCACCTGCAGGCACGCAACGCAATGTGAATGAGGCCCTCCTTTATGTGATATACAGGTTGTATCAGATTGCCTCTTCCTTGTGTTTTTTTGGCAGCACTTGCACTTTATATACAAGTAAATATACAGGAAAGAATGTTTTCAATAAATTTTTCCTATAAAATCTTTTTTTTTTACCTTTTAATTAGATTGTGGGCCTGGTGATCAGTTTAAGGCCGTTTAAGCAGCATCATCATCAGCATGATGGTAAAAATGAGTGGCAAGGTGACATGGTGTGGAGATGGCAGCATGAGGAGGCCACATAGTGGCACAATGACTGGATAAAAGACTAAGGCCACAGATTGTTTAGAAAGATACAGATGGAAAGAAATCTGTGGATCTGTATCACGGTCACCGGCAGATTAATGCAGACAACAGTATTACACAATTAAATTATATACAGTCACACTATACACAGTGTATAAAACGGATGGAACAGCTGCCGGCCCTGGTCTGAGAGAGCGATCTTTACTATCCACAGGAATGGGGGCAGCATAAAAGGAAGGGGTCACTAAAAAATTACTGTGGGATGGAGCCCCATTCAAAAATTTGCTGTGGGGCCCAGTCATTTCTCGCTACGCCACTGATGCAGCCCGATTCCAAAACCTTCATTAAATTGTGGGCCTGGTGATCAGTTTAAGGCCTTTTAAGCAGCAGCATTAGCAGCAGTATGGTGATAGAAATGAGTGGCAAGGTGGCATGGTTTGGAGATGGAAGCATGAGGAGGCCACATAGTGGCACAATGACTGAGTCTGGATAAAAAAAATAAGGCCACAGATTGTTTAGAAAGATGCCGATAGAAAGAAATCTGTGGAGCTGTATCATGGTCACCTGCAGATTAATGCAGCCATCAAAATCAAGTTGGGTTTGTCGGTTCCACATTAGCTCACCAGCAGGCCCGCACTTAAAATCTTTTACTGGGTTAGCTCACCTGCAGGCCCGCAACTGAAATCTTTTACAGGGTCAGCTCACATAGAGGCCCACAACTCAAATCTTTTAGAGGGTCAGCTCACATGCAGACCCTCACATATAATGTTTTACAGGGTCAGCTTACCCGCAGGCACTCGCATATAAAGCTTTACAGGTTCCGCTCACAGCAGGCTTGCACCTAAAATCTTTTACAGGGTCAGCTCACCTGCAGGCCCGTAACTAATTCTGCCTTGCTTCGAAGTAGTAGCCATAGCTGTTTATCAGGCTCCCTCTACGAAATCTAACAATGATTCCCCGTTACCGGTGGTCACTATGTTAGGCGCATAAAAGACCATCGAAAGTTGATAGGAAAGATTTCCAAATGGATTGTGGACGTCACGGGGACGTGCGATCAGGCAGACGTTATCTAGAGTCAACAAAGCGGCAGTGACATTCCCTGCAATTTTTTATTACTCACTCCAATAACAGGGTATCTTAAGAGTCCTGTATTGTTATTTATCGTCACTACCTCCACGAGTCGGGAGTGTGTGATTTGCGTGCCTTCCTTGGATGTGGTAGCCGTTTCCCAGGCTACCTCTCAGGAATCAAACACCGATTCCCCGTTACCCATAGTTTGCAATAGTTTTGAGCTGACAATTACATTGAAAGTTGGTAGGCCAGATATCTGAATGGATCGTCGCCGTCACGGGGACGTGCCATCGGCCCCAAGTTAACTAGAGTCACCAAAGCGGTTGCAGGCCACTGCCCATAATTTTTTAGATGGTCAGATCAGCAGGCCCTTGCTCCTAATGTTTTTGAGGTTCACCAGCAGGCCATCAATCATAATTTTTAAAGGGTGTGTATGATGCCCTCCTTTATGTGTAACTAAGGGTGTTTCGGAGTGCCTCTTCCTTGTCATTTTTGGCAGCACTTACACTTTATATACAAGTAAATATTCAGGAAAGAATGTTTTCTATAAATTTTTCCTCTAAAATCTATTTTTTTCCCTTGGTTTTGTGCGTATTATTGTCATTATGTAAAAGTGGTGTACTATTTGGACAACATAGTTCTCAGCAGCTGGTCGTGAGTCCAAGATGCATCCATACATCCTACCCATGCTGTTACAGAACCATTTCGGTGGTGTTACCAACAATTTCTGACATTTTCTTATGAACCAGGCACCCTCCCCTTTCCCTCTTTAGAGCAGGGGGTACCTGGTTTAATGCTCGGGTTCTCCCATTGACTTCCATTATACTCGGTTGCTTGGTCGAGCACCCGAATATCACAATGTGTTTGGCCCGAGCACTACAGTGCTCGATCAACACTAGTCCTTACCTCGTGATATAATAGCGAGGATCCATTTTTACGCAATAAAGGACTAATTTCATCCGACCCTAAGGCAGAAACACACAATTATTAAACAAATAAAAAAAGGAACAGAAAAAAATTGATTTACCGTGTAGCCGAATTTTCATGCGTTTCGTGGTAACGAATCACTTTTACCTGAAATGGGGTAAAATAAAATAAAAACATACCTCATCCATTTGAGCGCAAAGAGCCCGCCACCGCCATCTTGAAGATCCTGCGAGAAATGTTGTGCGCAGTGACGTATGATGTCACCCTACCAGCTGACGTGATGACATCATCATGTGCCACGCAAGATTTTGCACTGGATCTTCAGTCAAGATCGCAGCAGTGCATTCTTTGCGATCAAATGGATAAGGCAAGTATGTTTTTTTTTATGGACATAACATCAAAAGAAATAAAGAGCTGCATGGACATGGTCATATGACCATAGCCCAGAATAGGACCAATAAACGTAAAAGCGATTAAAAAGTAAATGATTTTAAAGGATGTTGATGCAAACCAAAAACCCCTTTAAGGCCAACATTTCCTGTGCTGATGGAAAAACAATGTGATCATCAATAAAGAAATTAGTTCAGTTCCCTGAAATCTATGGATTATTTCAGCTTCCTACCAACTAGTGGATACTAGGACAGAATTTTTATTCAAGTGAAGTAAAAATATATGAATATTAGCTGTACAGATCATACGCAAAATCTCCTGTCACTTTTATAGGATGAATTTGTCATCTGCAGGCAGCATATTATAGAGCAGGAGAAGCTGAGCAGATTGATATATTGTTATATTGGGAAAGATTCAGCAAAACTTGTAGTTTATTTATTGAAATCCCTGCTCACTATGGGCTTAGGAGTCAAGTGGGCGGTTCTACTCAGTAACTACTGAGTCGGCATACTGTTATGGCTGTCATCCCTGATTAGGACAGCCCACATGACTCCTAAGCCCTTAAAGAGCAGAGATCTCAATGTACATACAAAAGTACTGTATATAGAATCTGCTCAGCTCCTCCTGCGCTATAACATGCTGCCTGCAAACTGCACTGCATTTCTCGGTGACAGGTTCTATTTAATTACCAGTTTGCAGATTATACGTACTAACTGCGTAATCTACATGGTGAGTTGAGTATCACTGTAATTATATTACTTAACTTGTACTATTAATTAAAATAATCCAGTACAAATAGTGGTTCTGCCTGTTAAAGGGGTTTACTGGTTACACAAAAAGATCAATAATGCCAGCAGCCCTCTTTATAGTATAAAGAGGCAGTAGGCTAGATCTATGCCAAAAGCAGACTGTGGATTGGGGAACCTGCCCAACTCTTCCCCAATCCAAAACTCCAGGCCCTATACCGGCTTTTCTACAAAGCCACCTCAGGAAAGCTTGAGCTTTCCACTGCATACTGGGCACTACCTGGAGCTTAGGCTACTTTCACACTAGCGGCAGGATGGATCCGACAGGCTGTTCACCCTGTCGGATCCGCCTGCTGCTATTTCGCCGTGCCGCCTGACCGCCGCTCCGTCCCCATTGACTATAATGGGGACGGGGCGGAGCTCTGGCACAGCACGGCAGTGCACGGCGAAAGGCCGCCGGACTAAAAGTCCTGCATGTCCGACTTTTCAGTCCGTAGCCTCTCACAGCGAACTGCCATGCTGCGCCGGAGCGCCGCCCCGTCCCCATTATAGTCAATGGGGCAGAGCGGCTGGACGGATCCGACAGGGTAAACAGCCTGTCAGATCCGTCCTGCCACTAGTGTGAAAGTAGCCTTAAGCTGCATAGGACAGGATTCTGGGAAAAAAGTACATGCCATCAATCACTCTTCCTGTCACTGTCTCACAATACATATAATCAACAGAAACACCTTGTACATTTATAGCCTGTATTACACTGCAGAGCTGCATTCACAATTCTGCTAGTTACTTCTAGAAACAATCATCAACTTATCAATAGAGCTTAGCTGAGCACCTATAATGCAATGGAAACGTGAACACAAGTTACCAGAGAAAGATCTGTGCAGTCATTGAGTTAGCAAGCGTTGCTGGGAGATTTCAGCTCTGAAGCCTGCAGAATTATGAATGCAGCTCTATACAGTAATACAGGCATTAAATCAGGAACAATACAAGATAAGTGATGCAATGTATTAACAAGGTAACTCAACTTTTTATTTAGATTACTTCTCTATGTCAAATCCTTCTCAGAGGTGTTCATATGCTTTAAAAGAGAATGCACCATGTTTTGTAATATCATGACACACTTGACATCCATGCCAAAACTCACAGGCATAGTAAATCTGACAGTCACCTTTACAATGGAGACTGTCTAGGAGTTCCTAGTAAATTTAAAACACTCACGCATTTCAGCACTTTTTATATCCTGCTGTGGACACATTAATTGCTGCTCGTTCAGACATTTGCAGCGCATGTACTACTTCCATCCTTGTCATTAAGTGTTTGAGTTATCATGGCTGGATGCACGATTTAGGAAATTGTGTGATTACAACAGAGATGTGTGCATTTGAGACAGATCATTAACTTACTTGTCTCCACAAACATGCCCCAGAACACCCTTAAATATCAGGAGTCTTGGCAAACGCACAGAAAAATCCCATAACAGGCAAAAAAGACTCCATAGACTAAACAACACAATATTAGTAATGGTCCTGTCTGTGAATAAACATCACAAATTCTCTCTCTCTCTTCCTTCTTACTTTTTTCCCTTTGCATATAAGAAAAAACATTTGGTCACACAGGCTAGATCATAAAAAAAAATTTAAGTGAACTCTTAGGTTGGGAAATAGGGGTGTGGTCACAAAACAAGCCTGGACCTCTTATCCCTAATATCTGTATTAGGGAAGCCTGCACGTTCCTATGGTCATATTAGAGGGGTTCTCTTGGACTTACCTGTAAGTATCGATGACCTACGAGTCTGGAGAATAGGTCATTTATTTCATATTGTCCACAGTCCAACTCCTGGCACCTATGCCAATCATATGTTGGCAGCGGCAGCAGGCACTGAAAATACACAGCTTAGTTTATTTGTAGCAGTATGGGTACTGCAGCAACGCTCCCATTGGACAGGGGCGGAGTGGCCATAGACTCCACAGGGAAATTACCCAGTAGGCCGATGCCCAACAGGCCACCCCAGCCCTCCTCATGGCCGCCACCCACGTACACAACAATCAGATGCACTTAATATTAATTAATGCTCAGAGTATCAGGTACTCAAACACGGCCACAGATGCCCCCTTAATTCAACTGTATTTCAGTTCTCCAAGTTGAATACTGCAAGTACGCTGGCAATATTTTGTCCCGCCCTCTAGTATTTGGTTCTGCTTAAGCAGTATTTTATGTTGCCCTGTGGTATTTGGTTCTATTGGGTTGGTATCCTGTACTGCACTGTGGTATTTCTGGGTTTGCCTAAATCTCGCCCCTGCCTACATGTGTTGGCACCACCTACTTGTGTTGCATGCCCACTGTCAATGTGGGCCCACCTACAACATGAGGCCACTTTTAGGTTTTTTCCAAGGCCACCTTAAGTTACCAGTCTGCCCCCTGGAGTTTGACCCCGGCCAATCTGATATTGAGGACCTATCCTTAGGATAGGTCCTCAAAATCAGATCAGAGGGTGTCCAACATCAGGCAAAGTCCCCAATCTGTTGTTCTCAGCAGCTTCGAGGACTGGGAAAAAAAAGCCCACAGTGGATGGAGCCAGAAGCAGACAACTGCACCCATGCTGGGTAAAAAACATAAAAAAAATGTATTTACTGTGAGGATTTGCCCTGGTAGGCAGGGTAAGCGGGCGCAGAACAGAGGCAAAAACAACAGTTTGTAAAACAAAACTTCAGTGTTTATTCACACACAAGGCAAAAATAAAGCAACATTTCTCAGTCCAAAGTACAAAACAGTCACCTTGTTAGCAGGTTTTACCAGTGGTCCACAACAGGCTTTAGGGGGCTTGTTTCCCCTCATGCGGCTCTCAGCCCTCTAGCACGGCACAATGCCTCAGATCCCAAAACAGAAACACAGATTCTGAGCGCAGCTGTCTATTTAAAGGACAGCCAGGTGCTGCCAAAACCTGGACCGGTATTTGATCTCACCTGGCTGGAAATCATCCCAGCCACTCATGTTGGGAGGAAAATACCTGATTTCCCAAACAAAACCCCTTGCTATGTCACATACCCTCCTTTTGTTCAACCCTGAGGGGGTGCAGGCTCGGACTGGCCCACAGGGGTACAGGGGAATCCCCCGGTGGGCACCTGAGCAAGGTGGGCCCCTAGTCTCCCACCCCCTGCACAAGTGGCACATCACACATTAGATTTAGTACACCACATACATATATTCAATGTACAGCACCTCAACCAGCCTATGTTCATATAAAAAACTTGCTAGATTATTTATTATATTTGAATGTATCCGTACGGTGGGCCCCCAAAATAAATTTTACTGGTGGGCCCTAGGTACTGAAAGAGTATGTCCTTCTCAATGCACCTTGATTCATTCCTTTGTCCCCGAAGACAGGCCTGGAGAACATGTCAGTGACAAAGCAGTATGATGTCAGAAACAGTTCTATTTATTCCTTGTCATACAGGGCCTTATATACATTCATGCATACATACAAGAATAGCTGCAGCTCTCATTACAATAATGCTGACTAGGAGCAGTTCCTTATACAGACAGGCAGCTCTTATTATAATAATGCTGACTATAAACTTTTCCTTATAAAGACAGGAAGTAAATGTACAGTACAGACCAAAAGTTTGGACACACCTTCTCATTCAAGGAGTTCACACTGAAGGCATCAAAACTATGAATTAACACATGTGTAATTATATACATAACAAAAAAGTGTGAAACAACTGAAAATATGAAGCTCATCAAGAGAATGCCAAGAGTGTGCAAAGCAGTAATCAAAGCAAAAGGTGGCTACTTTGAAGAACCTGACATATGACATATTTTCAGTTGTTTCCCACTTTTTTGTTATGTATATAATTCCACATGTGTTAATTCATAGTTTTGATGCCTTCAGTGTGAATCTACAATTTTCATAGTCATGAAAATAAAGAAAACTCTTTGATTGAGAAGGTGTGTCCAAACTTTTGGTCTGTACTGTATATATAGTCACCCTTCAATATGATGTCACCCTTCAATATGATGTCACCCAACCTCCTGTCCCTCATACAGATTATACAGCTAATTCTATTTAACCCTTCAATCCCCTCTTAAGTCATGAATATGACTTATCTTTTTTTCTCTCATAGAGAGGTAAGTAGCATATGATTGTCCAGGGTCCGTGGGTTTTGGACACATTACACAAAACATCTGTATGAGGGAAGGGATACATTGGATGCAACATCATATGACAATCAAGGAAGCAATTATAATTATAATACTGATCAATAATGTTCTTAACCAACTCAAATCCGGCAGCCAGCTCAATCACCAGTCCCACCAAGATGATGAATCAACATCTTTCCTGATATTAGCAACTTCATGTAATGCTTGAATATGGGACAGGATTGATCTGGAATGATCAGATAAATTAAAGCAACATATTCCTTTAAAATCTTGACATCCTATATTATGTTTAAGTAACAGATAATCTACAGCAAATCTAGTTGCTATCACTGCTCCTCTTACACCTTGTACAAACCGGATTCCCAAAAAGTTGGGACACTATACAAATCGTGAAAAAACTGAATGCAATGATGTGGAGGTGCCAACTTCTAATATTTTATTCAGAATAGAACATAAATCATGGAACAAAAGTTTAAACTGAGAAAATGTACCATTTTGAGGGAAAAATATGTTGAATCAGAATTTCATGGTGTCAACAAATCCCCCAAAAGTTGGGACAAGGCCATTTTCACCACTGTGTGGCATCTCCCCTTCTTCTTACAACACTCAACAGACGTTTGGGGACCGAGGAGACCAGTTTCTCAAGTTTAGAAATAGGAATGACATGGCGTCCCAGATTTCCAAAAAGAACTTTGAATCGTGACTCGTCTGACCACAGAACAGTCTTCCATTTTGACACACTCCATTTTAAATGATCCCTGACCCAGTTAAAACACCTGAGCTTGTGGATCTTGCTTAGAAATGGCTTCTTCTTTGCACTGTAGAGTTTCAGCTGGCAACGGCGGATGGCACGGTGGATTGTCATATCCTGGGAAAAGGTAAAACAAGTTTCTGCTGCAGTCACGTTAATAGTAGTTATTCTAATATTATCCCTGCTATTTCCTCATTTCTGACACTCCCCACAGAAGTCATACAAGGGAATAAAAGATTGTGTATTGTTAGCCTTTGACCAGACTTCAAGGAGGGATTCATCGGGTGTAGGCACAGCAATAACACATGTTTGTATAAGATCCCATGGACTCTGTAAGTCTTTAAGGCACAATGAAATAACATTTAGGGCATTTGCCATCCTGACTATACTATTCTGTTCAGAATAGAAGGGAATAAAAGGGAATCTTGCTCCTGAGCTCTTTTATATACTGGACGATTATTTGGTGCACCGCAGAAGAAACTCATCTCCTCTGGGTGATAAATACAGGTGGTAATAAGCCAGACTGGCAAGAAAACACAAAGATTAATAGTTATCAGCAGACAAACAAATCTCACAAAATATTGTGGGGTCATCATCTTCAGCCTGTGGCAAGGCACTTTTCAGGGAATCTTCTTCTGAGTTCCCCTCTTTGTTCAGGGAATTCACACCTGCTTCACCCTCTTTATCTTTGTCTGTCACAGGAGAAGAAGCCTCAGGGACCCTTTTCACTCTGCTAGCGTGAATCCAGATTACGGATCTCCTGGCACCCCGACCGGGTACCACCGTCGATGGATGCTCCTAGTTCTTTCCGAGGACTCCAAGCACTCCACTTGACACCGTACGCACTGCAGACCCCACGAACCTCCGAAGCTTGGTTGAGGTCTCACCTTCTCCTACCCACCCTGGACCTACTACAAGGCTCCAGGCTCCAGTGGGTGAACCTCTGCTAAAACCAGAGAGCAGGAACAGCTCTTACAAGAGCTAGTAGTTATGCCAGGGGAGTATAGCAAATCTTCAGCGTATAGCAATCCCCCAGTGTCGATCAATTATCCAAACACCAGCCTCAACTTGGTAAAGGGTAAAACAGGAACTCTTTATTTGAACACATAAGCATTGATTTATACATATTTTCCAACAAGGTTACCACCCACAGGGTTTTGTAAAAACAGACAATAACACACTTGTACAATACACTCAGACACTCCCACACAAAATCCTCCCCTCTGCCAGCGATACAATTACCTCACTCTTAGTTGATGCAATCATCACAGGCAGGCGAATACACAATGTCTTCTGTCCTGGAGACAACCGAGACGTAATTCAATTATCTCTCAGGACAAAGGACATCGCCAATACACACAGAGAGACAATGGAACAGACCTCACTATTCAACGTATGCAATGTCCCACCCTTTTCCATTCACATAGTCATTTAACATCCCAAAATGGCACGAATTAGACCAGGGGTTCAAGTTAGTACAAGTCCTTTGTGAACAAAGGAAGCCTGGCTGATGAGAGGGCCCATAATCCTGGGGCAAGAGGCTGGTAGCCAGGCCCCTCCAAAACCCAGTGGTTTCGCCACAGGAGCCTCTTCTGTGAGAATCATTGTTCTGGTGACTGCTACCACTCGGGTGGGTGGTCCAAACGGGAACTCAGTCTGTGTTCGTCCTTTTGCCAGGCGCTGGACTATCACCACGTCTCCTGGTTGGAAAGGATGCGTAAGTTCCTGTGGAGAGAAAGGAGAGGCACAAGCAATATCTTGTTCAATTTGATTTAAAGTTTCTATAAGTTTCCTCACATATTCTGCCTGTACCATTTCTAGATCCCCTTTTTCTATCACAGGGGCCTTTGGACCCCAAGGGTTGGGGAAGGGTGAGTACCCAGTATTCTTATTAGGCTGCATCCTAATTTCTAGGACCTGGTATAAAAAAATCTCTCCCTATGAGGTCAGTGGTTGTCTGTGCTCCCCTATGGCCAAGACCATGATATTGTGCAATTAAAATCAGGGCGCTTGCAACTGGGATACCCAACCTCCTGTCCCACATACAGATTATACAGCTAATTCTGTTTAACCTTTAGGTACCCCAGTCTGACACTGAGGGGGTGAACACACACCAGACAGTGTACCCAGGACAGGGCATCCGCGTTTCCCTGTAACCGGCCTGCCCTGTGTTCTACTCTAAACTTAAAGTTTTGCAAGGACTAAAACCATCTAGTGCACCAAGCATTCCTCTCTTTGGCCTGGCTCATCCACTTGAGAGGGGAGTGGTCGGTCACCAGACTGAACTTTCTCCCCAACAGATAATAGCTGAGAGACTCGAGTGCCCACTTGATGGCCAGTCACTCTCTCTCCACTATGCTGTACCGGGTCTCGGCTGGAGTGAGCTTACGCCTGAGGAAGACAACAGGATGCTCCTCCCCGTTGACTTCCTGAGACAGTACAGAACAGAGGCCTACTTCTGAGGCATCGTTCTGTACTATAAACTCCCTTTAAAGTGGAGAAAGCCTCTTCCGCCTGGTCATTCCAGCGGACCATCATGGACAGTGACAAAATGGGGAACGAACCTCATATAATAGCCTACCATTCCCAGGAATTACTTTACTTACCCAGAGGTGACAGGTCGTGGCCAATTTCTTATCGCCTCTATTTTGTTTACTTGGGGTTTGATGACTCCGCGCCCAATGAAATACCCTAGGTATTTGGTCTCCTCTAACCCTATCGCACATTTTTTTGGGTTAGCTGTTAGACCAGCCTTTTCGAAGGGATTCCACTATGGCCTGTACTTTGGCCAGGTGACTTTCCCAGTCGGTACTGTGAATGACAATATCATCCAGGTAAGAGGAGGTGTACCGCCAATGTGGACTAAGCACAATGTCCATTAGATGTTTAAAAGTGGCAGGGGCGCAATGCAGACCGAAGGGTAACACTTTATATTGGTACAGCCCCTCTGGTGTAATGAAGGCAGTTTTCTCTTTGGCAGCCTCCATCAAGGGTACCTGCCTTTGGTGAGGTCTAAAACAGAAAAATACCGGGCTTGGCCTAACCTTTCAATAAGCTCATCCACCCGAGGCATGGGATATGCATCGAATTTAGATATTTCGTTCATGTCATGGAACCATGAACCAGACGTACAACAAGAGATAAGTGGAAAATAAGAAGGTTTTATTGAAGAGCAAGCCGTAGCAAAGTCCGAACGGATGGCTAAACCGAAGCAGGGTCTTGCGGAGACAGAGGTCAGGAACCAGAAGGGTAGTCAGACGAAGCCAGGAACAGGAACCAACGGGGTAGTCAGACGAAGCCGGAATCAGGAACCAACGGGGTAGTCAGACGAAGCCGGAATCAGGAACCAACGGGGTAGTCAGACGAGGCCAGGATCAGGAACCAGAAGCAGCAGCAGTCTTGGAAGCATGTGAACACAGGAGGACCAAGCAAGGAACTGAAGCCACAGACCTCCTATATATATGAGCTAGGCATCCAGCTCCTCCCAGTGGGAAGGAGGAGCCGCAGGGTGGGAGGCTACAAGAAAACCCAGAAACCAAGATGGCCGCCAGCACATGTCAAACGAAGGGAACAGCAAGGAGGTAAGACCATGACAGTACCTCCCCCTCAAGGGCCCCTCCTCCGCGGAGTAAGGAACGGTTTCTGAGGGAAGCGTGCGTGGAAGGCTCGGAGCAAGACAGGAGCATGGACATCTGCGGAGGGAACCCAGGAACGCTCCTCTGGACCATAACCACGCCAATGGACCAAAAACTGCACCCGGCCGCGGACCAGGCGTGAGTCCAGGATATTGCTCACCTCATACTCCTCACGATTGCCCACTTGGACCGGACGAGGCCGAGGAATCGAGGAAGTGAAACGATTACACACCAGTGGCTTCAACAGGGAGACATGAAACACGTTGGAGATCCGCATGCCAGGAGGAAGCGCAAGGGCATAGGCTACCGGGTTTACCCTGCGAAGCACTCGGAAGGGACCAACAAAGCGAGGCGCCAGCTTGGGAGTGGGCACTCGAAGGTTGAGGTTGCGGGTGGACAACCATACGCGGTCTCCGACCTGGTAGGAAGGAGCGGGCGCTCGTCTGCGATCAGCCTGGAGTTTCTGGCGCTGCGCAGAGACCTCAAGGGACCTCTGGATCTGTACCCAAGAAGCACGTAGGACGGAAAGGTGATCCTCCACAGCCGGAATATCCTGGGGAGAGAATACCTCCGGTAACACGGCAGGTTGGAACCCATAATTGGCCATGAAGGGAGACGTCCCAGAGGAAGAGTTCACCGCCGTGTTCCTGGCAAACTCAGCCCAAGGCAGGAGGTCAACCCAATTGTCTTGGTGATCGGAGACATAGCAACGAAGGAATTGCTCCAAGGCCTGATTGGATCGTTCTGCGGCCCCATTGGACTGAGGGTGGTAGGCCGAGGAGAAAGAGAGATGAATCCCCAACTGGGAGCAAAAGGCGCGCCAGAACCTGGACACAAACTGACTTCCCCGATCCGACACAATCTCCTTGGGCAAACCGTGCAACCGGAAGACCTCCCTGGCAAAAATCGAGGCCAACTCTTGTGCAGAGGGTAACTTCTTGAGAGGAACACAGTGGCACATTTTGGAAAACCGATCCACAATCATGAGAATGACCGTATGGCCTCGGGATGCAGGGAGGTCCACAATGAAATCCATCCCCAGGTGTGACCATGGACGCTCCCCGGTGGCTATGGGTTGCAAAAGGCCCAACGGAAGGTGCCGAGGGGACTTACTCTGGGCACAAACGGAGCATGCCGCTACATATGCGGCGATGTCGGAACGTAGAGAAGGCCACCAGAACAGACGTGAAACCGCCCAGGACAGCTGATTCTTTCCAGGGTGCCCGCGGCCTTGGAGTTATGGTAGGTTCGCAACAACCGAGTGCGCAACTCCTCAGGCACAAAACATCTGCCGTTGGGTCTCCCAGAGGGAGCACCAGATTGAGCCGCCAAAATCTGCTCACCCAGAGGAGAAGTCAGGCTGGTGCGAATAGCGGCCAGGATCTGATTCGGGGGTATGACCGTAGTCGGAATCGACTCCTCCCCGGACAGCTCGGAGTACTGCCGTGATAAGGCATCCGCTCTGATGTTCTTGGAGCCGGGTAGGTAGGAGACCACGTAATTAAAACGTGACAAGAACAGAGCCCATCTGGCCTGACGTGGTGTCAATCTCTTGGCCTCAGAGAGGTAGGTCAGATTCTTGTGGTCCGTCAGGATGAGAACCGGAACCACCGAGCCCTCGAGCAAGTGCCTCCATTCTTTAAGGGCCTGCACGATGGCCAATAACTCCCTGTCACCAATCTGATAGTTGCACTCCGCGGAAGACAGTTTCCGGGAGTAAAACCCACAAGGAAGCAGAGGACCCTCTGGTGTTCTACGCTGAGACAGGAGGGTGCCTACTCCCGTCTCAGACGCGTCCACCTCGAGGACAAAAGGCAACCCAGGGTTGGGATGCGACAGAATCGGAGCCGACACAAAGGCGGACTTTAGAGCCTCAAAAGCTCGGATGGCCTCGAGCGGCCAGACCTGAGGATTGCTGCCCTTCCTGGTCAGATCCGTGAGAGGCTTGGCTAGCATGGAAAAGTCCCTGATGAACTTCCGATAATAATTGGCGAAGCCCAAAAAGCGCTGCAGGGCACGAAGCCCACTGGGCTGGGGCCACTGTAAGACAGCCGAAACCTTCTCAGGATCCATGGAGAACCCCTCAGCGGAAATGATGTAACCTAAGAAGGTTACCTGGGATCGGTGAAATTCGCATTTCTCAAGCTTACCGAACAGCTTGTTCTCTCGTAAGCGTTGCAACACTCGTCTGACATCCAGAATGTGGGCCTCCATGGATGCAGAATATACCAGGATGTCATCCAAATAGACCACCACACACTGCTGCAACAGGTCACGGAAAACATCGTTGATGAATTCCTGGAAGACTGCGGGCGCATTGCACAACCCAAAGGGCATAACCAAGGATTCATAATGACCGGTCCTGGTGTTAAACGCGGTCTTCCACTCATCGCCCGCCTTGATCCTTACCAGGTTATATGCCGCCCTCAGGTCGAGTTTGGTAAAGACCGTGGCCCCTTTGAGGCGATCGAACAGCTCGGAAATCAAGGGTATCGGGTAAGCGTTCTTGATCGTGATGCGATTGAGACCCCTGTAATCGATGCAAGGCCTCAACTCGCCGCCCTTCTTTTTCACAAAGAAAAATCCAGCCCCTGCCGGGGACGAGGATTTGCGAATGTGTCCGCGTGAAAGCGCCTCCCTCACGTACTCCTCCATGGCCTCATTCTCCGCTACCGACAGTGGATAGACTTTGCCACGAGGAGGAACGGCACCGGATTGTAACTCTATGGCACAATCGTATGGGCGGTGCGGAGGTAGGGCAACCGCGCGCACCTTATCGAATACATCCCGGTACTCTTCGTATTCAGGAGGCAACAGAGAGTCCGAGGAAGTACACAGCAACTTGACAGGCCCATGGATGCAACTAGCCCCACACTGCGGTGACCACGAGAGGATCTCGACCGATCTCCAATCGAAAGTCGGATTATGCTTCTGGAGCCAGGGGTACCCCAAGACCACCGAGTAGTGTGGAGACGAAATAACCTGGAGACAGACCGACTCTCTGTGAACGGCACCAATGGCCATCCCCACTGGAAGGGTCTCATGAGTCACGTGTGGCGGCAGAAGGGGTCTGCCGTCTATCGCCTCAAGAGCCAGTGGGGAACCTCGAGGCTGCAGAGGAATGGAATTGGCGGCAACGAACACTCTATCAATGAACAAACCACCAGCACCAGAGTCCACCAACGCCTGGGTCGTCACCGAGCCCCCGACCCAGGAGAGGACAACCGTGATCAGTGGTTTGTCAACACGGGAAACCGGGGACGAGGAGACTCCACCCAAGATCTGCCCCCGACAGGACCTCAGGTGCGAGCGTTCTCCCGGACGGTTCGGACATGCCAACCGAAAATGCCCACCGAGACCACAGTACATGCATCGGCCCTCGCGTCTCCGGAGTACCCTCTCCCCCTCAGACAGGCGAGCAAACCCCCGCTGCATGGGTTCACCCCCAGACAAGTCATCCCCAGGAGGCGTGGGAGGAGAGGGAGGCACGGGTGGGACAGCAAACGTAGGCGCCAATCTGTTAGGAGACCTCCGCAGGCTCTCCTTAAAGGAAGGTCTCTCCCTGAGTCTGGTGTCAATCAAAATCAGGAAAGAAATAAGAGACTCGAGCTCCACTGGTAGGTCCTTAGCTGCAACCTCATCCTTCAAGGCATCCGAGAGACCATGAGAGAAAGCAGCGACCAGAGCCTCATTATTCCAGCCCACCTCTGCTGCCAGGGTACGAAACTCAATGGCGTATTCAGCTACGGATCGTGAACCCTGTCTGATGGACATAAGGAGCTTCGCAGCAGAGGCAGCACGAGCCGGCACATCGAATACCTTCCGAAGAGAAGCAACAAAACCGGAAAACTCGGCAACCACCGGATTGTTGTTCTCCCATAAAGGGCTGGCCCAGGCCAAGGCCTTGTCCGAGAGCAGCGAGATCAAGAAGCCCACCCTTGATCTCTCAGTAGGAAAGGCATGTGGCAGCAACTCGAAGTAAATGCCCACCTGGTTAAGGAAACCTCGGCACTGAGTTGGCTCTCCCCCAAAGCGCTGTGGAAGGGGGGCAGAACCGGTCATACCCTGAAACACCACAGGCGCAGCAACAGGTGTCAGGGTAGACTCTGGCGCAACAACCGGAGCGGCAGTAGGAGCGGCCCCAGGAGCGACAACCGACCCATCGGCAACGGAAGCTAAATGAGCCGTGCGTTCAAGCAGGGTTTGCAACGCCACAGCGAACCGACCCAACAGGTGATCCTGCTGATCAAGTCTGGCAACCAGCGTAGGTAGCGAGGGTGGCCCTGTACCGTCAGAATTCATGGCTTGGTCCTAATGTCATGGAACCATGAACCAGACGTACAACAAGAGATAAGTGGAAAATAAGAAGGTTTTATTGAAGAGCAAGCCGTAGCAAAGTCCGAACGGATGGCTAAACCGAAGCAGGGTCTTGCGGAGACAGAGGTCAGGAACCAGAAGGGTAGTCAGACGAAGCCAGGAACAGGAACCAACGGGGTAGTCAGACGAAGCCGGAATCAGGAACCAACGGGGTAGTCAGACGAAGCCGGAATCAGGAACCAACGGGGTAGTCAGACGAGGCCAGGATCAGGAACCAGAAGCAGCAGCAGTCTTGGAAGCATGTGAACACAGGAGGACCAAGCAAGGAACTGAAGCCACAGACCTCCTATATATATGAGCTAGGCATCCAGCTCCTCCCAGTGGGAAGGAGGAGCCGCAGGGTGGGAGGCTACAAGAAAACCCAGAAACCAAGATGGCCGCCAGCACATGTCAAACGAAGGGAACAGCAAGGAGGTAAGACCATGACAGTTCAGCTTACGAAAATCGTTACAAAACCGTAACGTCCCGTCTGGCTTGGGTATTAAGACTATAGGGCTGGAACACTCACTTTTAGACTCCTCGATGACGTCTAGCCGCAGCATGAGCTGCACTTCCTCCGAGATGGCCTGTCTCCGAGCCTCGGGTACCCGGTATGGCTTTAACCGAACTTTTGCCTGAGGCTCAGTGACAATAACTAACAAACTCCCTGGCCTCCTTAGTCAGCAATTTTTATTGTGGCAGCCGCCTCTCTAGCATTAGACAGAGGGGCCGGTACCTCTTCTCTTAGAAAACCCGGCCTCTCTATACACGTTTCCCTATCTTTCCACGGTTTGAGTCAATTCACATGGTAAACCTGCTTTCGCCGCCCTGGCTGGTGTACCTTGTAGTTTACATCTCCAATTTTCTCGAGTACCTCATAGGGCCCCTGCCACCTAGGCAGGAACTTACTGTCCACGGTCGGCACCAGAACCGAAACCCGATCACCCGGGTTAAAGATCCAGACCCGAGCCTGCTGATTATAGACCCGACTCTGGGCTCGCTGAGCTGCCTCCATATGCTCCCTAACAAGAGGCAACACTGTCTCTATCCGATCTTGCATCTGGGTAACGTACTTAATGACACTTTTATGTGGAGTGGGTTGTTGTTCCCACGCCTCTTTTGCCACGTCCAAGAGACTGTGAGGGTGTCTGCCATATAGCCGTTCGAAGGGCGAGAACCCAGTAGATACCTGGGGTACCTCTCGCACTGCGAACATTAGATAGGGCAGAAGGAGGTCCCAGTCTTTCCTATCTTTAGACACTGCCTTTTCAACATATTTTTAAATGTTTGGTTAAACCGTTTTACCAGACCGTCCCTTTGTGGATGGTAAACTGACTTCCGTAGCTGTTTTATGTGCAGCAACTTACAGAGTCTCCCACCATCACACTTAGCAGGGTTGTCTCCCCCACTGATGTACCCCCTGATCCCGGACCAACACATTCACCCCCAATCTTGCCAAAATCTCACCCTTTACTTTTTGGTAGTTGGCCGCTTGATTGTCCGGCAAGTCGAAATACACCCGCTAGGAATCGGATGGCAGGAATGGAGCGACGACCTCAGCCGACTGGTCACGGGGTAGCTTTTCGCTGATGGCCACTTGCTCGTACATCACCAGGTAGGTTTCAATGTCGTCTGCGGGGGTCATCTTAGGAATCGCAGTACGGACTGCTTTCTGAGCATCTTGGACACTTGGGGTTGCTCCTGCTGTCTGTAAAGCTATTACGAGTTGTAGCAGCAACTGCTGCTGCTTATTAGCCTCAGGTTGCTGCAGGTTTGTCTCTCGCTGCTGCAGATTAGCCTCCATGAGAGCCTTCACAACAGCCTCTATTTTGTCATGGGGCACTGGTTGTAATACAGCTGGTTTAATGTACAACATACAACCGTGCCTGAAAAATGAAGAAACCAAAAATATCGGCATTCACGCCAGCCTCACTTCTCTTGCCTGCATCCTCCACCAATTGTGGGGTCTCACTCTGGTAGACAGGATTAGCGGACGCAGTATAGAGGCAACAACAAGTTCTTTGGATCAAACAGTTCAGTGTTTTATTCACACTTTAGGGAAGTGACAAAACAAGCAGTTATATTCAAGCAAAAAATCACCTTGCGGTGTTGGTGTCATGGTCTTACCTTCGTTTGACATGTGCTGGCGGCCATCTTGGTTTCTGGGTTTCTTGTAGCCTCCCACCCTGCGGCTTCTCCTTCCCACTGGGAGGAGCTGGATGCCTAGCTCATATATATAGAAGGTCTGTGGCTTCAGTTCCTTGCTTGGTCCTCCTGTGTTCACATGCTTCTAAGACTGCTGCTGCTTCTGGTTCCTGATCCTGGCCTCGTCTGACTACCCCGTTGGTTCCTGATCCTGGCTTCGTCTGACTACCCCGTTGGTTCCTGATCCTGGCTTCGTCTGACTACCCCGTTGGTTCCTGATCCTGGCTTCGTCTGACCACCCTCCTGGTTCCTGACCTCTGTCTACGCAAGACCCTGCTTCGGTTTAGCCATCCGTTTGGACTTTTGCTACGGCTTGATTTCCAATAAAGCCTTCTTATTTCCACTCATCTCTGTTGTACGTCTGGTTCATGGTTCCATGACAGTTGGTGGTAATTCACCCCATGCGGCACGAGTCCTTGCTGATAGCAGCACCAACCTGTCTTCACACCAAACAGGTAGCAAGCCTTCATCCAGACACAAGGCTCCCAGATCCCAACACAGAGACATGGTTTCTGAGCCCAGCTGCCTATTTAAGGACAGCCAGGTGCTGCCAAAACCCGGACCGGCATTTAAAATCCGGTCCCATATTTGACCTCACCTGGCTGTAAATCAGCCCAGCAGCACATGCTGGGAGGAAAATACCTGTTTTCCCAGACCAAACCTCTCACTGTGTCACAACAGGTGGGGAAGACCTTCACAGGGAGAGAAACTGATACTACCTATCATATACATGGCTTCATCAATTGTCGTACTACAGGGGTAGTGTACCTAATTACCCAGTACGTGGGGAAAATACAGAGGGAGTTTCACCGACGTATCGGTGAATACCTAAATGATGTATCGAACAAAAGGGGCACATTGGTAGCCAGACAAGTGAATGAATCTCACCAAGGAAGACCGAATGTGATTAAGTTTAGGCCCCTTTCACACGAGCGAGTTTTCCGAGCGAGTGCAATGCGTGACTTGAATGCATAGCACCCGCACTAAATCCTGACCCATTCATTTCAATCAGTCTGTGTACATCAGTTCTGCGTTGCGTGAAAAATGCAGCATGCTCTATATTTTGCGTTTTTCACGCAGCCTTGACCCCATAGAAGTTTTCTCTGATGGTTGCTAAGAGATGTTGTTTGTAAACCTTCAGTTTTTTATCACGCGCATCAAAACGAATTGCACTTGCACGGAAAAAACTGAACAACTGAACGCAATTGCAGACACAATTGACTGAACTTGCTTGCAAAATGGTGCGAGTTTCACTAAATTCACCCTGAATGCATCTGGACCTAATCCTTTAACGCTCGTGTGAAAGAGGCCTTAACCGGTCACCCAGAGGTGGTGATTGGGAAAGTCACATTTTGCAAAGAGAGACCTGGTGGATTCATAAACTTAATACACCAAGTCCCAACGATCTTAATGAACAACTTAGTTTTGGGTGTTTTGTTTGACTGCATTGATACAATATTCCCCCCGATATCTTGTTATTCATTCACTTTTGTTATCCTGCTGAACCAATAATAAGTGATAATCATGGTGGCCCAAGTCACATAGTTATTAACCAACCTTAATAAATAAATACACAGACACCTTCTAAGTGGAAATATATGGCCACAATGTTTATTAAGTATAACTTTAAAATAAATAAACAAATTAGCATAATAGATTAGCGTAATAAATAACAGCATACATTAATTTTATTATTTTTTTTTAAATCATCCATTAAACTCCAGAAAACCATAACCACCAGTCCACCCAGCATTAGCTGGGCGACAAACTCCCATTAATAAACGTTGTGATAAACAAAATTAAGGGAGGGCAGGTGGAGCGCTGATCCAGGTCTTCTTTCTTTCTGCAGGCATGGACCCCAGCAGAGCACTCCAATATAAATGAGAATTTTCCCGCCGTTTAAAACCTGGACCAATCAAGATCACAGAATCTTCCCGCCTCAGAACTGGACAGGACCAGAAATGACCACTCGTGCTAAGCACAGTTGACCTCAAGATGTCCAGTCCGGTAAGTACCACTTAAACACAAGAGGGGGGGAAGCACATAAAAAAGGGGGGAGACACAACACCAGCCATATATAATACATAGCTATATGAAACGAACCATTATAATTTTACTTAAAATGGCAGTGACTAGGCCACCATGTGTCCCCCAAGAAATTTGCTATTGGGGGCCCTTGGCATTCTGGGGGGTCACTCCTTGATTTGGCGATCTAATAATTTGAGGATAGCTTCCCTATTCTTCTTGTGGCTATTTACAATTATTTATTTAATGAATATATTGTATCGTTCTTTATTGATCATTATTGAGCTACCCTTAATATGTCCACAATTAGTCTCTGATCGCCTATTACATATACCTTTCTTCTAGAACCATAGGTTCCAGCCCAAAATGTCCCTCTTTGGCCCATATATAATGATGAGTGATCTGCTCCACGCCTGAGCGGGGTGGACCACTCGTGCTGTGTTTACCTAGCAGTACCCAAGCCACTTTGCTTCACCTGAACACGCCCCCTCTACGGCTCCCCTGGCCGGCCGCATGATGCTCCTGCTGTGATGTCATCAGGACCCCCGGAGGGAAGGAGTGGTTTACATGCTCTAGAAAGGTACATATACTAGTGGAAGAACGGAGCACGCTGGATTCGACTAGTATGTGCAAAAGAGTTACCACATGCACTCTGACTGGGGATTGAATACCAGGCAATACCCCAGCCCTTTTTAAGATGGTAGAACTCTGAACCATATTCCCTTTACCATCTAGGGTGGGTCATTCAACTAGAACCCCCCCCCCCCCCCCTTCCTTCACAATTGACTTTAGGTCACTATAATAATATAATATACCTTCAGTATCAGTTTTTAGTGAAACTGGGAGGATTATTGAACCCTTTATACTCCCTTTACAGTCTAGCTTATTTTTTTGAACTATACTACTGATGCTCCTTATCCCCTGATGAGTCTGGGGCGTTAAAAGATCAAGACAAAACGCGTAGGGATAACTCTCCCTTCCTGGGGGTCCTTCATATTTCTCCTTGGGTAGGGATGTCCAGGGCCTCCTATTTTAGGCAAAGGTTCCGGACAGGCGATGACTCCGTATTAAGGGAACATCAGGGCATACCAGTTCTGGCAGGGCGGTCTAGGGACAGCGTTCATTACCAGGACCCTGCCCGCTACCTTCCTTGAAGTGATTTTTTAACTATGCCTGAAGTGTGACTTCAGACAACTTCTGCCTACCGGTAATACAGTTTTTTTTTATATATCCGTTAATCTCTACAACAAAGGATGGAAGGTTTTTTTGTGTTAATTTGACCTCGATATTTGCTCACCAAGGGGACATTTAACACTTTTTGTTTTGTCTTTATGGCACGTGTGATGGTGTGCACACACCGTTTACTGTTGTTATCATTGCTGTGTAAGTTAAAAACATCCCATCATTTTATTTTGTGATTAAACGTTAAATTTTAAGTATGTTACTACCTCCATCATACTTTCCTCTGTGGGCATTTTCTGTTTAAAGTAGTCACTGTAACAGCTGTTGCTAACCCCCGATATTCTCCTACTCACTGTTGCATCCCAGGCTCCGTGTTCAGGTGAGTACTGCCCTCCCTGGTCGCCTCCAGCCGCATTGTGGGGCAGGTAGTGGCAGTGGTCAGCTGCCAGTATCTCCCTATTCGCTGCTGCGGTCGCAGGGTCTGTCCTTGCAAGCGCCTTCCTCCCCACCACGTTTTCCTTCCAGCTCCAGGTGGAGCATGCCTTCCAGCCTGTTTCTTGTAGCACATTTGCAAGTGCGCGTCACTTCCTGTGTTTAAAATGGGTTGTCTGAGTTATTTTTTAGTTTTTTGTATGTTTCTAACTAATCACATGTAAGGGGTTTTTCAATGCACTTCCTTCATCTGCAGTGGCCCCTTTCTCAGATTTCACAGAGGATCACATGACCTGTGATATCAGCTTCTCTCCTTCCTCTGATGATGTTTAGTGCACAAGCCTGAGGAGCAGGTCTTTGTCTGTGCACGAGACGTCACTGTGCTGGCTACAACCCCTACAATTCCGTCTGCAGCTGTCAGCCCTGTGTCTCCCCCCACTGGATTCTTCAGGAAAGATTAACCCTTTCTGCAGCACAGACTCAGGACTGGAGGCTTTGCTGAGCAGCTGCAGGCAGTGAAGAGACAAATGCTGGGTACAGAAGATGATAGACTAGAGGAGTTCTGCAGATCATTGCACAAGAACAGGTTGGGGGAAGATCCTGTTTGCATCAGCAGTGTCTTTGTACCGCTGGGACTTGTAGTCCTACACATACAACATGCTGGTGAGTATCCCCAGCAGTCAGACATGTCACTCAGTGCAGTACTTTTATTCACTCCCTTTGCAGAGTAGGGGGATGGGCACAAATATTCATGAGGAAAACCCTCAGACTGTTGTTATTGCAGGTAAACAAAGGGCCAGAAGAGAAACAGGGAAATTAGGAAATATAATTTATTTTGCCTAAGCTTACTTAGCTTATGTATATGTTGCTGACCAGCAGATTTACAGTGTTGTATATATTTTTTTTACATAACTCGGACAACCCCTTTAAGGGTTAAGCACATGTAACCTCTGCTGACCTTCTGACCAATCCCCGTCTTCCTGCACCTATATAAGTGGTCCAGCCCTCTTCCCAGGTGCCTCAGTGTCATAGGTCTTTGTGTCCTGCTAAGGTTGCTTTCATACTACCTGTCTGATCCTTGCCTGCTCCATCTCTTGTTGCTGACCCGGATTGCCTGCCCTGACCCATTGCTTGTACGACTTCGCCTCTGCCTCATCCTGTGGTACCTTGCACTGGGACTCCCTGGTCCACCTAGGCCAGCTGCATCGTGTGCCAACCCACCTCAAGAGGTAGCAACCTGATGTTTTACTCTGGAAACTATATCCCACCATCAGGGTTACTGTGAAGAATGAAGGGTTTACTTAGACAACACCCTTATAGGAGGTAGGTCACGTGGCCCAGTAGGTCCACACCTGCTGGTTCGTGACAGTCATTATGTCTTATTTATATACTGTTTTATCATGGTGGCCCTTGTAAAAGTGACAACAAAGAGTGGCCATATTGGTTCTCCACTGAATTATCTTCTAAGAATCTGATGTTAGATTGTGATTTTTTTCATGTTTAATCAATAACAGATGGACACCAGTCGTATTCCTTTACCCATATGCCTCCGTACGCATACGCTGCCAGGCACATTTCCTTTTTGCTGGACAGCACACGGTTCAGCAGAGGTTTTTCTCATGCAGATGCCCGGGCTAATCACGTTAAAGTTTGTTTAGCCACGCCAACAGAGCCGAAAAACTCCATAAACTAGAAATCTTGTTTCATTTGTGGAAGTCCTCTGGATGATCAATCTGGCGCTGCAAGGGTTACACTATTTGATTTGCAAGCTACTAATAAAACTTTCTTATCTAATTGAATTAAATGAATACATGATTTATGAGTTTCATCTGGATATTTGATTATAAGATTCCAATTATACTTTAATTAAATGACTCATTAAACTGGGTTTTCAGAGCTAAGATTTACAAAGTTATTAAAAATGTACCAACGGGAAGGCTGGAATTAGCCAAACTGCAAGGACAGAGGTATAGTATTTATTATATTACTTTATTCACAATATTACTCTCATGCAGTGGTGGTCCCCCTACTGTCAGGCGAGTCAGACAGCGCCTTAGTTTGTGGGGCACTGGAGCCAACAGCTCCCATCCCCGTCATTTACTCTCATAGGCCTCATGCCACTAGGCCTAAAGCCTCAGGTGCCAGGTCTATAGGTCACTCGATGACATTCTCGTGTCAGCTGTGATAAAGTCATTGTGCCACCTGTTTCGGAACACATCCAATACAGTCCAAAGTAATTAAACAGAGCTCATCTGCTCTCTGCTTGGGAGGCACGGAAATGCCTGGAACACGACATACTGAATTATATCCAAAAATTAAGTGAAGATCCAGCTTCCTATAAAAGCAGTAACGATTTTGATAAGTTGATCTGAATCGCGTAGATTAGAGCGCTCTTGTACTTGGGATTTTTACCGCTTGAAAAATAAAGGTTACTGCTTTTATGGAAAGCTGGACCTTCACTTCTTTTTTTGAACACATCCAATGCATCAATATGGCGACATAGGACGGAACTGAGGCAAGTACTTTTTTTCCCCCAACACTACTGGGCGCATTACAGAGGGGACAGTGAAAAAAAAGGGGGTACCGCTGGCAACCTTATAGTTATACTGGGGGCAGAAAAGAGGGGAAGACATAAATAAAGGAGGCACTACTGGGAGGGTGTTATAAAAAAATAGAGGGGGAATTACTGGGGGCATTATAAAAATACAGGGGGACTACTGGGGGGAATTATAAATATACAGGGGCACTACTGGGTGCATTATAAAAATACAGGGGCACTACTGGGGGGGAATTATAAATATACAGGGGCACTATTGGGTGCATTATAAAAATACAGGGGCACTACTGGGTGCATTATAAAATATAAGGGGTATTATAAATAAAGAGGGCACTACTGGGGAGCATTATACAATATAAGAGCATTATCAATAAAGAGGGCACTACTGGGGAGCATTATACAATATAAGGGGCATTATCAATAAAGAGGGCACTACTGGGGAGCATTAAAAAAAATATATTGGCACTATCTGGGGCAGTACAGAGGGGAGAGCATTATAAATAAAGGAGTACTGCTGGGGGACATTATAATAATACAGGGGGCACGACTGTAGACATTAAACATGCTAGAGGCACTACAGGGGGGCATTTATAAATATTGGGGGCATTAAATACTAGTGGCACTACTGGAGGCCTTATAAATACTGGGGGACATTAAACATGCACGGTATGAGGGGCAATACTGGGGGCACTATATGGGGGCATTAAACTGCATTTTTACTACTGGGGTACTGTGGGACATTAATATTTGGGCACAATATGGAGGGCATTGCAACTAACGGGGGCACTCTTGCAAAAAATTATCACTATTGGGGCACTACTACTAGTAAGGGCACTCTGGGATGCAATTATTACTTTTGGTGGGACTTTTAGGAGCACTTTGGGGACTATCTTTATGGCACTGTTATTATGTAAGTATATTATTTGGAGGTATTGGTGAGCACATCAGCACAGTTTTGGGGTTGGTAGCAGTATATAGTTCTGTGGTGGCGTAAAGGGGGAATAATTACTATGTGAGGCATTTATGTGACTAGGTGGGATTAGCTGTTTAGTTATGTTTTGGGTGGAGTTAGAGGCGTGGCCCAGTGCAGAAAAAAAGTTCCTTTTCCTTCTTTTCAAGAGTTTGGAGGTATGCAGTTTAGCAGCCTCGTTAAACCCTGGTGCTCCGCATAGTGGGAATTATTTAATTAATTTCAGCTAGCTACAATAAAAAAAACTGCATCCTGAATGCATGTCAGAACTGCACTGTGTGCTGTACTGCAATTCCTACACCCTGCTACTGTCTCTAATGGCTAACAATAATGTCATCTGTGTATTTATTCCAGGTCCTATTACATTGTTCATTCATAATGTTGCTATGAAACTCATGTTCATGTAATGTGCCTGATTGTCCAGCAGATGGTGGTGTGTATCTGGCAGAGAGAGAGAAAGAGAGAAATCTTTAGATTGAATGGAACTTACCATTCCATTCTCACCCTTTTGGGCAGAAGTGGGCTACTCCTACTTACTACCAAGGGCGGAGCAGCAGGAATCGTTTAGTCAGTGTCAGTTCTAGTCTATTCCAGTTTAGATTCGATAGTGGAGCGAAGAAGACATGAAACATGTTGCAGTAAGGGGAAGGCCCCCCCTCCTGCATCAGAAGTCTCTCCAGGGAAGCAGCTCATAGAGCACCATGACTCCTCACAGATTAAGGGCTCATGCACACGACTGTGTGCTGCCCATGGCCATATTGCGGCCCACATACGGCGGGTGTATCACGGATCGCGGACCCATTCACTTCAATGGGTCTGCAATCCGGGAGATGCGGAACGGAGGCATGGAATTGAAGCCCACGGAAGCATTACACCCACTGCTTCCGTGGGTTTTCTGTACGTGCCTCCGCACCGCAAAAAAATAGTGCATGCACTTTTTTGCGGTGCAGACAGATCACAGACCCATTCAAGATGAATGGGTCTGTCTGCGGCCGCCGCACGGATGTTGTCATGCATTGGGGACCGCAAATTGTGGTCCCAATGCACGGAACAGCCAGCACAGGGTCGTGTGCATGAGCCCTAAGAGACAGAGCATTGCGAGGGGGTCAGCATCCAAAGGCACCCCACTCCAAAGGTACAAAAACTGTTACAGAGTGCAGTAATCAGACTGAAGCGTGAGTTTAGCACAGCAGAGAAGGAGAAAGTTGAGTATTCTGGTTTGCCTGTCAGTTTACCCCAAAACCTGCTGGAGCCAAGAGAAAGACTGAATATTGTCTGGATGCAAGTTTATTCAAGTAAAGTTGTTGAACTTTCACCAAGTCTGGACTCAACTTATTTTCCACTTCCTACAACTCTCCCCTTTATTGCTCTGGAGTCTAACCCTGGGGAGCAACGGTATCCAGGTAGGAGCAACGTGACACACACACAGGCAACTATTGCTCCACACTACTCAGCATTCCGATAAACCTGGGACACTATCGGCCCTGGGGGGTGGCACATTGCAGTGCCAGCACCTTTAATATGCAAGGCTGTGATTAGCTCATGCAATTCAAATAAAGCCACCTTAATTTAAATAAGCTACTGACATACACCTGATGCCTGCTTCAATAGGTTATCCTTACTTTTTCAGACGAGAACCTGGATCTGAATACTTTTGTACTTGCATATAATTAAAAAGTTAGTATAGCCACTATTCAATTAAATTTTTCTGTATAGCACCACCTGCTGTTTGCAATTTTTCTAATACCTCTGTCCAAACCACTGAGGTCATCGCACATGCTCATTTCCATCCTTCAACTGCCACCAACTGCAGCAGACAGTACACGCCCTATGAGAAAGGGCACGCCCTTTGAGCTCCCAGCTTGAAATAAATATAGTAGAGCAATTGGAGCAATGAATGGGGAGATCTCTGGATCCATGTGAGGTACAGGGCTGGTTCTAGCTTTTTTGGAAAAAGGTTGTCATGGGAAAAAAACTCCTTTAAAGGGGCTGTCCAGGTTCAGAGCTGACATAACCTCTTCTTCACTCATTTAGCATGTACATGTATGATGAATGGAGTGTCGGAGCATTTCATGCTCCGATTCTCCCCCTTGCCCTGCGCAGCATTACGCAGCGCAGGGACTGTTAATTTACTGCCATGGGGTGGGGGGGGGGGCTATAGGCACCATGATACTGGCACATGGAGGGGGGGGGAGAGGCACTTGATACTGGCACATTAGGGGGCAGGGGGAGAGGATGGCACTGATATTGGCACATGAGAGGTGGGGGGCAAGAAATGGATATTAATCATGAGGGGCAGAAATGTGAAATGATGGGGGGCAAGAAATGGACATGAATCATGAGGGGCAGAAATGTGAAATGATGGGGGGGGGGGCAAGAAATGGATATGAATCATGAGGGGCAGAAATGTGAAATGATGGGAGGGGGGGCAAGAAATGTAGATTCGCTTGTGTTGACAAAAATCCTTGCACCGGCCGTGACCATGGAGAACAGATTATAGAGAGCCTTGAATGTGCTCAAACGGTATGGGTTATCCTGCTAAATCTGTGAAGCTGAAAGGGGTTGTGCCACCAAAGTTAGGTAGGTGCTTTTCAAACTGCGAGGTCCCCTCCTGTCACCGACTATATCCAGAACTCCAATAGAGGTGAATGGAGAGGCGGTTGTGCATGTGTGGTGTGCTCTCCTTCGCTTTGGGGGCCCCATTCTAGAGATAGGTGTGGATCCCAGAGGTGAGACCCACGTCTTTTTGACATTGATGGCATATTCTAGCGATATGCAACCAATATCTCAGATGAGACAACCCCTTTAGGAGCTATACTGCACCTCCTCAAAAAGGAGGGCACCTGAAAAGTATTGCTCTGCAATATTAAAGATTATGCACTTTTAAAACACAGGGTTCCAACCGAATGTATCTTGCAAGGTCTGTTTCTATAGTTTGAATAACTATGGCCCATATTTATTATGTGAATGCACCCAGATTTTGGATTATGTCACTTAAAGGGGTTGTCCCACGAAAAATATTCTACCATTTTCAAACCAGCACCTGGATGTAAATATTTTTGTAATTGCATGTAATTAAAAATTTTGTTTAGCCAATGAGCTATCCAATTAAATCTGTATAGCATAGAAACATATGCGCCACCTGCTCTTTGTTCTTTTTCTTATTTCTTTGTCCTGCTCACTAAGATGGCCGCACATGCTCAGTTCCATCCTTCAACTTCCTCCTGAGCTGTGATAGGGAGAGCTGAGACACGCCCCCTGTGCTGTAGCCGAAAAGACACTCCCCTTGAGCTGTCAGCTTGATATAATTCTACCAGAGCAATGAATGGGGAGATCTCTGGATCCATGTAAGGTACAGAGATTGTCATGTACTATACAATGTCTGATTTTCATTTTTTACATTAATCATGGAATAACCCCTTTAAGTAAAATTTGTCTAGATTTAGGCAGGGTATACTATTAATGCCTAAAGCAGGTTTTACCTTTGTGAACCCAAGTATTTGGAGAACTTCCATAGAACACTATCGGTAATGCAGCCAGAGTGAATTGCTGATCAGGGTTTGTGGAGACCCCATTCTCCTAATAGGTGATTGTTCTATAGGTGGTATTTAAGAGAAGAATACCCCTTTAATAAGCAATGGGATTGTCCATTTTTACACCTCTTCATGAGGTTTGATAACTATTTGCAACTCCTTTCTAATTGTCTGTACCAGAAATCTCACTAAAAGATGCACTCTGTTCCTCTGTATCCATGTGAAGCAGTACTATTAGTCCTCCATAGGACAAATATATGACCTTTGAGAATGAATCATCAGCGCCATCTACAGGGTGGTGTTCATACATATATATATATATATACAGTACAGACCAAAAGTTTGGACACACCTTCTCACTCAAAGAGTTTTCTTTAATTTCATGACTATGAAAATTGTAGATTCACACTGAAGGCATCAAAACTATGAATTAACACATGTGGAATTATATACATAACAAAAAAGTGGGAAACAACTGAAAATATGTCATATTCTAGGTTCTTCAAAGTAGCCACCTTTTGCTTTGATTACTGCTTTGCACACTCTTGGCATTCTCTTGATGAGCTTCAAGAGGTAGTCACCTGAAATGGTCTTCACTTCACAGGTGTGCCCTGTCAGGTTTAATAAGTGGGATTTCTTGCCTTATAAATGGGGTTGGGACCATCAGTTGCGTTGTGGAGAAGTCAGGTGGATACACAGCTGATAGTCCTACTGAATAGACTGTTAGAATTTGTATTATGGCAAGAAAAAAGCAGCTAAGTAAAGAAAAACGAGTGGCCATCATTACTTTAAGAAATGAAGGTCAGTCAGTCCGAAAAATTGGGAAAACTTTGAAAGTGTCCCCAAGTGCAGTCACAAAAACCATCAAGCGCTACAAAGAAACTGGCTCACATGCGGACCGCCCCAGGAAAGGAAGACCAAGAGTCACCTCTGCTGCGGAGGATAAGTTTATCCGAGTCACCAGCTTCAGAAATCGCAGGTTAACAGCAGCTCAGATTAGAGACCAGGTCAATGCCATACAGAGTTCTAGCAGCAGACACATCTCTAGAACAACTGTTAAGAGGAGACTGTGTGAATCAGGCCTTCATGGTAGAATATCTGCTAGGAAACCACTGCTAAGGACAGGCAACAAGCAGAAGAGACTTGTTTGGGCTAAAGAACACAAGGAATGGACATTAGACCAGTGGAAATCTGTGCTTTGGTCTGATGAGTCCAAATTTGAGATCTTTGGTTCCAACCACGTGTCTTTGTGCGACGCAGAAAAGGTGAACGGATGGACTCTACATGCCTGGTTCCCACCGTGAAGCATGGAGGAGGAGGTGTGATGGTGTGGGGGTGCTTTGCTGGTGACACTGTTGGGGATTTATTCAAAATTGAAGGCATACTGAACCAGCATGGCTACCACAGCATCTTGCAACGGCATGCTATTCCATCTGGTTTGCGTTTAGTTGGACCATCATTTATTTTTCAACAGGACAATGACCCCAAACACACCTCCAGGCTGTGTAAGGGCTATTTGACCATGAAGGAGAGTGATGGGGTGCTGCGCCAGATGACCTGGCCTCCACAGTCACCAGACCTGAACCCAATCGAGATGGTTTGGGGTGAGCTGGACCGCAGAGTGAAGGCAAAAGGGCCAACAAGTGCTAAGCATCTCTGGGAACTCCTTCAAGACTGTTGGAAGACCATTTCAGGTGACTACCTCTTGAAGCTCATCAAGAGAATGCCAAGAGTGTGCAAAGCAGTCATCAAAGCAAAAGGTGGCTACTTTGAAGAACCTAGAATATGACATTTTCAGTTGTTTCATACTTTTTTGTTATGTATATAATTCCACATGTGTTAATTCATAGTTTTGATGCCTTCAGTGTGAATCTACAATTTTCATAGTCATGAAAATAAAGAAAACTCTGAATGAGAAGGTGTGTCCAAACTTTTGGTCTGTACTGTATATATAATATACATATATATATATTTATATAAAATCCAGAAAAAGGACGGCACTCCAGTAAGATGAAAAGAAAAGGATACCTTTATTCAACCATCCGGTGCAACGTTTCGGCTCTGAATGAGCCTTTTTCAAGCAGGAAAAAGGCTTGAAAAAGGCTCATTCAGAGCCGAAACGTTGCACCGGATGGTTGAATAAAGGTATCCTTTTCTTTTCATCTTACTGGAGTGCCGTCCTTCTTCTGGATTCTACTTGTGGGGTGAGAAGTCTATACCCTAGGATCGTGCACCCTATTTTCATCTAATTACAGCCAGTGCCGCCATTTTTCCTTTTTATATATATATATATATATATATATATATATACAGGTCCTTCTAAAAAAATTAGCATATTGTGATAAAGTTCATTATTTTCTGTAATGTACTGATAAACATTAGACTTTCATATATTTTAGATTCATTACACACCAACTGAAGTAGTTCAAGCCTTTTATTGTTTTAATATTGATGATTTTGGCATACAGCTCATGAAAACCCAAAATTCCTATCTCTAAAAATTAGCATATCATGAAAAGGTTCTCTAAACGAGCTATTAACCTAATCATCTGAATCAACTAATTAACTCTAAACACCTGCAAAAGATTCCTGAGGCTTTTAAAAACTCCCAGCCTGGTTCATTACTCAAAACCGCAATCATGGGTAAGACTGCCGACCTGACTGCTGTCCAGAAGGCAATCATTGACACCCTCAAGCAAGAGGGTAAGACACAGAAAGAAATTTCTGAACGAATAGGCTGTTACCAGAGTGCTGTATCAAGGCACCTCAGTGGGAAGTCTGTGGGAAGGAAAATGTGTGGCAGAAAACGCTGCACAACGAGAAGAGGTGACCGGACCCTGAGGAAGATTGTGGAGAAGGACCGATTCCAGACCTTGGGGGACCTGCGGAAGCAGTGGACTGAGTCTGGAGTAGAAACATCCAGAGCCACCGTGTACAGGCGTGTGCAGGAAATGGGCTACAGGTGCCGCATTCCCCAGGTCAAGCCACTTTTGAACCAGAAACAGCGTCAGAAGCGCCTGACCTGGGCTACAGAGAAGCAGCACTGGACTGTTGCTCAGTGGTTCAAAGAAAATTTTGCATGTCATTCGGAAATCAAGGTGCCAGAGTCTGGAGGAAGACTGGGGAGAGGGAAATGCCAAAATGCCTGAAGTCCAGTGTCAAGTACCCACAGTCAGTGATGGTCTGGGGTGCCATGTCAGCTGCTGGAGTTGGTCCACTGTGTTTTATCAAGGGCAGGGTCAATGCAGCTAGCTATCAGGAGATTTAGGAGCACTTCATGCTTCCATCTGCTGAAAAGCTTTATAGAGATGAAGATTTCATTTTTCAGCACGACCTGGCACCTGCTCACAGTACCAAAACCACTGGTAAATGGTTTACTGACCATGGTATTACTGTGCTCAATTGGCCTGCCAACTCCCCTGACCTGAACCCCATAGAGAATCTGTGGGATATTGGGAAGAGAAAGTTGAGAGACGCAAGACCCAACACTCTGGATGAGCTTAAGGCCGCTATCGAAGCATCCTGGGCCTCCATAACACCTCAGCAGTGCCACAGGCTGATTGCCTCCATGCCACGCCGCATTGAAGCAGTCATTTCTGCAAAAGGATTCCCAAGTATTGAGTGCATAACTGGACATAATTATTTGAAGGTTGACTTTTTTTGTATTAAAAACACTTTTCTTTTATTGGTCGGATGAAATATGCTAATTTTTTAGATAGGAAATTTGGGTTTTCATGAGCTGTATGCCAAAATCATCAATATTAAAACAATAAAAGGCTTGAACTACTTCAGTTGGTGTGTAATGAATCTAAAATATATGAAAGTCTAATGTTTATCAGTACATTACAGAAAATAATGAACTTTAACACAATATGCTAATTTTTTTAGAAGGACCTGTATATATATAAATAATCCTTGGTACAGTATAGTCCCTTTCAAGAACACAGGGACTATCGAAATTCTACATACACATTCAAGTACTCTAATTTTGTGGACCTATATGTGGACCTTCTACCAGATACAGGATTGTTTTAATTAATATTTCTATGTTTGCCTTATATGTATGACACCTTGCATGGGTTGCCCAGTTTTTCTGTATATTTTTTACATGACACTCCTCCCCTTTTCTGCTCATATGTTTGTGCTGTGCATATGTGAATTTTTGGTTTCTCCCAGAAATTAGTGGTGACTTGGAAAACCGGAGTTACTTTATAGTCACCCCCTGGATTCTTCCCTGGTGGCCATGCATCAAATGCCCACTCTGACAAGCCAGGCCACATCAAATTTTTATCTTTTCAAAACTATATATTCTAAGGGTAAATGCTATTTTAAGTTGATACTTTCTTTTTTGTGGCATAGATGGGGCATTCATATGGTACCAAGAAAGACTCCTTTGTTATAGAAAACTGGGTGTAAAGAGTCTTCTTAGCAAAGCTTTCTAAGTGAGCGCTCAAGAAGCCTGTGTGTAACAAGTCAGCTTGGCGGGGGGATGGGCGGTGATAGTTAAGGCACATGCATAGTCAGGGACTGGGGTCTCAGTGCTGACGACTGAAGACAGACTCCCCCTAGTAATACTGTTATAGTTTTGCTAAGAAGACTCTTTACACTCTAAAACAAAGAAACATCTTTTCCTAATAAAGTATACTACAAAATGTTTAACATCCTATATTAAAAATAAACCGAAACAACTGTTACACCTTTTTTTTTTTTTTTTTCATTTTTTGGTCACACAGCAGTATGCTGTCTTGTTTTTTGAGGAACGAATTGCACTTTCTAATGGCACCATTTAATATTGCATATGATGTGGTGGGAAGCTGGAAAAAACTCTAAATTGGAAGGAACTGGGAAAAAAGGGCAATTCCACCATTGTTGGAATTGTATGGCATTCCCTGTGTGGTAAAAATGACATTTAAAGCGATAGCACATTTTTGTAGTTTTTATTAAGTTTTTTTTTAATACTTTTAAAGTAATAAAAACAAATAAATTGTGAGGGCTCAAGTTTTGCACAGTGATCCATGTTTTTCAGTGATATAATTTTGGTACTATTTGAATGCTTTTTATTCAATTTTTGGGGACGTGAAACAAATCAGCCATTAGATATTTTTTTCCCCTGTCAAGCCTTTCACTGTATGGGATAAATACATTTATAATTTAATAGTTGGGGAATATTCAAACTTGGCAATGTTAATCATTTTTACTTTTTTCTAGTTTATTTTTAAAATGGAAAAGGGGTGGTGACCTGATTGTATCTTTTTCTTAACATATTTTTTTATTTTTTTCAAAACTTTTTTAACCGCTTACGGACACGCCCTGACACAGTACGCCCTGTGTATTTCCGATCACCGCCGTGCGGTGATCGGAACGGGTTGCTTGCTGAAATCATTCAGCAGGCACCCTGTGACAATGCAGCGATCGCTGCAAACCACAGGTCAATTCAGACCTGCGGTGACCCGATGACCTGGAATAGAAGGGTGATTGGTGGTGTAATATACACCACCAATCACCCTCCGTTGATCACGTGAGGTCTGGTGACGCCACCTCTCAGAATCGCCTGTGATTGGCTGGATGGACAGGTGGACGGAGCACCGCTCTCCCCATCCACAGACTTCCGTGTGAGCAAGAAGCCCCGTGCCGGTCCCTCTGCCTCCCACACAATCCGTCGCCATCCGTGGCCCCTGAGCCACTATAAAGTGCCATCTGGCACATAAACATTTAGGGAGAGCTTTAGGTTAGGCAGGGAGTGTGGAAAAAAAAAGGTTTTTTTTGTGTGCAGCACCTGGATCTGAGGGTATCTGGAGTCCACAGAACTCCAGGGGTGCTGCAGCTAAACACACATTTTTGGGGCGCAAGCACTTTTTTTTTGTAGGTGTGCTGACTGTGGACAGCACTCTTAGCCGTAAAAGAGCGTCCGGCCACTGCTTAGCACATCGCCCACCCCACCACAGGGTATACGTAAAAACACACCATCCCCCCAAACACACTAAATAAAGTTTTACACACACACACAAACTTTCTGAATGTCATTTTGAATACTTTGAGGGGTGCAGTTTTCATAATGGGGTCATTTATGGGGGATTTCTAACATAAGGACTCTCAAATTCACTTCAAAACTGAACTGGTCCCTGAAAAAATCAGATTTTGAAATTTTCATGAAAAATTTGAAAATTGCTGCTCAACTTTGAAGCCCTCTAACTTCTTCAAAAAATAAAAACATGTCAACTTTATGATGCCAACATAAAATAGACATATTTAATATGCGAAATCAATATATAATTTATTTGGCATGTCCATTTTTCTTACAAGCAGAGAGTTTCAAAGTTAGAAAAATGCGAAATTTTTAAATTTAGTAATTGTTCACAAAGAAATGAGGTAAGTATCGGCGAAAATTTTGTACTAACATAAAGTAGAATATGTCACGAAAAAACAATCTCGGAATCAGTATGATAGGTAAAAGCATCCCAGAGTTATTAATGCATAAAGTGACACTGTTCAGATTTGCAAAAAATGGCCTGGTCCTTAAGGTGAAAATAAGCCCAGTCATTAAGGGGTTAATATATATTTTTAGTCCCCCTGAGAGATTTAACATGCAATCATCTGAACACTTTAAATGGATTCTGTCACCTTGTTTTAGCCTATAGAGCTGTGGACATGCACGGCTAGATCGCCGCTAGCATGTCTGCAAAATACCTGTCCCATAAAGCGGTGTCCTTTTATTGTGTTTTAAAAAAAGATTTTAGAGATATGTAAATGACCCTGGTAAGGTGCCCAAGGGGCTGTACTAACCGTCTTGGTGCCCAGCCACGCCTCTGTGAAGGAACCCAGCACCGCCTGCATCCTCCGAATCTCCTGCTTTCTTCACAGTTAGACTGCCGTAATCTCGTGATGCGCGGCCTCATGCATGCGCAGTGCTGGTATAGTGTTCCTTCCCTGTGCCCCTTGGGCTCCTTAACAGGGTCATTTACATATCTCTAAAATATTTTTTTAAACACAATAAAGGGACACCGCTTTATGGGACAGGTATATTGCGGTCATGCTAGCGGGGATCTAGCCGTGAATGTCCGCAGCTCTATAAGCTAAAACGAGGTGACAGAATCCCTTTAAAACAGATATAAATGGCTTACTATTTCAGTGTATTTATTTTATGCACTTATATAGCGCTACTATAATCCACAGCACTTTACAGACAATAGCATCCAGCTGTCCCCAATGGGGCTAACAGTATGTCTTTGGAGTGTGGGAGAAAACCGAAGTACCCGGAGGAAACCCACGCAGTGGCGACTCTAGGAACAATATATAGGGGGGGCACAAAGATACCACAGTCAAAAATGGGGGGGCAAAAACAAAATAAGTATATAGAAATAAGATTACAAAATACGAGAGAGTTGCGGTCTGCAGGGATACAGTTATAATAAAACAATTTACTTACAAAAGAAGCTATTCAGTCGTCTGTTGTGCCGTCCTCTGCTTGTTTCCGCGGATTCTTTCCCCTTCTTTCTGTCTCTCGTCAGTGCACAGGCGCACTGTTATGGTGTATCTGTGGAAGACACACTGTTATGGGGGCATCTGTGGATGACACATTATGCCTCTCATTAGCCCTCATTATGCCTCTCATTAGCCCCCATATCAGCCCTTATGCCTCATTAGCCCCCATTATTCTTCATATTAGCCCCATTAGCCCCCATTATGCCTCATTAGCCCACATTATGCCTCATTAGCCCACATTATGCCTCTAATTAGCCCCCATTATACCTCTAATTAGCCCCCATATGCCTCCAATTAGCTCCATATGCCTCCAATTAGCCCCCATATGCCTTCAATTAGCCCCCATATGCCTCCTATTAGCCCCCATATGCCTCCTATTAGCCCCCATATGCCTCCTATTAGCCCCATATGCCTCCAATTAGCCCATAGACCCCATATACTTCC
Organism: Bufo gargarizans; assembly: GCF_014858855.1. NCBI lineage: Eukaryota > Metazoa > Chordata > Amphibia > Anura > Bufonidae > Bufo > Bufo gargarizans. Next base: position 660,225,114 of record NC_058080.1, on the reverse strand, counting down.
AATTAGCCCCCATATGCCTCCAATTAGCCCCCATATGCCTTCAATTAGCCCCCATATGCCTCCAATTAGCCCCCATATGCCTCCAATTAGCCCCCATATGCCTCCAATTAACCCCATAGACCCCCATATACCTCCAATTAGCCCCCATATGCCTCCAATTAGCCCCAATTAGCCCCCATATGCCTATTAGCCCCCAATTAGCCCCTATATGCCTCCAATTAGCCCCCATATGCCTCCTATTAGCCCCCATGTGCCTCCAATTAACCCCATATGCCTCCAATTAGCCCCATAGACCCCATATGCCTCCAAATTAGCCCCCATATGCCTCCAATTAGCCCCCAATTAGCCCCCATATGCCTCCAATTAACCCCATATGCCTCCAATTAGCCCCATAGACCCCATATGCCTCCAATTAGCCCCCATATGCCTCCAATTAGCCCCCATATGCCTCCAATTAGCCCCCATATGCCTCCTATTAGCCCCCATATGCCTCCTATTAGCCCCCATATGCCTCCTATTAGCCCCTATATGCCTCCTATTAGCCCCTATATGCCTCCTATTAGCCCCATATGCCTCCTATTAGCCCCATATGCCTATTAGCCCCCATATGCCTCCTATTAGCCCCATATGCCTCCTATTAGCCCCCAAATATGCCTCCAATTAGCCCCCAAATATGCCTCCAAATGCCCCCATATGCCTCCAATTAGCCCCCAAATATGCCTCCAATTAGCCCCATATGCCTCCAAATGCCCCATATGCCTCCTATTAGCCCCATATGCCTCCTATTAGCCCCCATAATGCCCCCAGCAGCCACATTTTTTATAAAATAAAATAAAAAAAACACTTACCTCTCCTGCTCCTGGACGGACGCCGCCTGCCATTTTCTCCCTCCTCAGTCGACTGTGCTCTAAACTGGCGCGCACAGCGTGAGGTCACAGAGCGACCTCACGCTGTGCACAGCCCTGCACAGCCGACAGCCGAGGACCAGGAAGTGGTGAGTACAGAGCGTTCACCACTTCCTGGTTCTTCGGTACTAATGAGCGCTTCCATAATGGAAGCGCTCATTAGTATTCACTCGGGGGAATCAGCGGGGGGGCACCCGGGGGGGCCCCCCCTCGCCCCCCTCTAGCGACGCCACTAAACCCACGCAAACACGGGAAGAACATACAAACTCCATGCAGATGTTGCCTTGGTCAGATACGAACCTAGGACCCCTAGCGTCACTAGGCACCAATGCTAACCACTGAGCCACTGTGCTGCCGTTTAGGAGAATCATGGCATTCCTATCAAGCCCTGCCACAAGTTATGGCAGGACTCACTTCTTCTTGATTGACAAGGTCAAATGCAGTAACCTGGCCCTGTCACTTAAGGAGAGGGAGGAGCTGGCACAGGAAGCAGGAGGAGCAAGGGTGCACAGAGTGGCTTGGGCCCACCCTCAGTGCACTTAAATGGTCATTTGCATATGGATTAAAAGTACTTTCTCCAGAAAGAAGCAACAGATCACTGTGTAAAGGGTATCATTACATTCAGCTGAGCTAGCCCTACAAGACATTGTGCCTGGATTACCAGTGAATTTCCTGGTGACAGATGCACTTTGTTTAACCGCTTCAACCCCGCTAGCTGAAACCCCCTTAATGAGCAGGCCACTTTTTACACTTCTGCACTACACTACTTTCACCGTTTATTGCTCGGTCATGCAACTTACCACCCAAATGAATTTTACCTCCTTTTCTTCTCACTAATAGAGCTTTCATTTGGTGGTATTTCATTGCTGCTGACATTTTTACTTTTTTTGTTATTAATCGAAATTTAACGATTTTTTTGCAAAAAAATTACATTTTTCACTTTCAGTTGTAAAATTTTGCAAAAAAAAACGACATCCATATATAAATTTTTCGCTAAATTTATTGTTCTACATGTCTTTGATAAAAAAAAATGGTTTGGGTAAAAGTTATAGCATTTACAAACTATGGTACAAAAATGTGAATTTCCACTTTTTGAAACAGCTCTGACTTTCTGAGCACCTGTCATGCTTCCTGAGGTTCTACAATGCCCAGACAGTACAAACACCCCACAAATGACCCAATTTCGGAAATTAGACACCCTAAGGTATTCACTGATGGGCATAGTGAGTTCATAGAACTTTTTATTTTTTGTCACAAGTTAGCGGAAAATGATGATTATTTTTTTTTTCTTACAAAGTCTCATATTCCACTAACTTGTGACAAAAAATAAAAACTTCCATGAACTCACTATGCCCATCACAAAATACCTTGGGGTGTCTTCTTTCCAAAATGGGGTCACTTGTGGGGTAGTTATACTGCCCTGGCATTCTAGGGGCCCAGATGTGGGAGAAGAAGTTTGCAATCAAAATCTGTAAAAAATGACCGGTGAAATCCGAAAGGTGCACTTTGGAATGTGTGCCCCTTTGCCCACCTAGGCAAAGTGCGTGACACTTTTTTGCAGCCTAGATGCGCAAAGCGGCCCAAATTCCTTTTAGGAGGGCATTTTTAGACATTTGGATCCCAGACTTCTTCTCACGCTTTAGGGCCCCTAAAAAGCCAGGGCAGTATAAATACCCCACATGTGACCCCACTTTGGAAAGAAGACACCCCAAGGTATTCAATGAGGGGCCTGTTGAGTTCATAGAAAAAAAATTTTGGGCATAAGTAGCGGAAATTGATTTTTTTATTTTTTTTCTCACAAAGTCTCACTTTCCGCTAACTTGGGACAAATGCTCCTCAGCGAATACCTTGGGGTGTCTTTTTTCCAAAATGGGGTCATTTGTGGGGTGTTTGTACTGTCCTGGCATTTGAGGGTCTCCGCACTCATTACATGTATGGCCAGCATTAGGAGTTTCTGCTATTCTCCTTATATTGAGCATACAGGTAATGAGATTTTTTTTTCCGTTCAGCCTCAGTTCTTCATTTGCATCGATCAATGTGGATGAAAAAATCTCTGCCCCCCAAAAGAAAAGGAGGGGAAAGGCGTCTGCCAGGACATAGGAGCTCCGCCCAACATCCATACCCACTTAGCTCGTATGCCCTGGCAAACCAGATTTCTCCATTCACATCAATCGATGTGGATGAATAAATCATTGCCGGTTTTTTTTTTTTTATATATACAAAGTGTTTGCCAAAGGAACACCGCCACCTCCTCAGCTCATATGCCTCGGCAAACGTATCTTTTACTGCAGAGGAGAAATCTCGTCTTGCAGCGCCGCATACACCGACTTGTGTGTAATCTGACAGCAGCGCAATGCTTCTGTCAGAATGCACATCAGTGCTGCAGCTAGTCGATCGGTTGGTCCACCTGGAAGGTAAAAAAAAAAAAAAAAAAACAGGACGCAACGCAACAATTTTATTAACTTTGGAACAGAACATATAAACTTTAACTTTTTGAACTGAACATTAACCTTTTTGCGTACTGGTGATTTTTTTTTTAGTTTTTTGTTTTTTACCTTTATAGGACAAACCTCTCCTTCCCCATGGGACAATGTGCAAAGCGCAAATCGCCCAAAGATGTGGCGAAGTACATTATGCACTTTATCCCAGGTGAAAGGAGAGGTTTGCAGCAGCTGTATGTGAATGGGCCCTAATAGCCCTGTGTGTCTGTCCTGGTGAGATGTGATCCCTATGCTAGGTGTACCTGTGTGTGGTACTTCCGGAAACACTCTCCAAAGCATAGGGCAGGGTGGTCAGGGCAGTCAGGACAGAAATAGCGGGTGTCATGCCTTATTCCAATCCTGCTACAGACACGACATCTTTTTCGGGGTGACGGTTGGGTTGAGGTACCAGGAACGACATTGGGGAAATGTCGCTCGTGTAGACGGCTAACTACACTGGTGGATGGGGCCACGGAACCTCCTGGATACGGGAGGTTCTCGATGATCTCTTCCTGAAATTTGAGGAAGGATCCTGTTCTCCCAGCCTTACTGTAGAGAACAAAACTATTATACAGAGCCAATTGAATCAAATATACAGACACCTTCTTATACCAGCGTCGGGAAACTAAATACGGAGACAACATCTGGTCATTGAAGTCCACCCCTCCCATGAGCGCATTATAGACGTGGATACAGAGGGGCTTTTCAATGACACGGGTTGCTCGCTCAATTTGTATTGTCGTGTCTGCGTGAATGGAGGAGAGCATGTAAACGTCACGCTTGTCTCTCCATTTCACCGCGAGCAGTTCTTCGTTACACAAGGCAGCCCTCTCCCCCCTTGCAAGACGGGTGGTAACGAGCCGTTGGGGGAAGCCCGCGCGACTAGTTTGCGCGGTGCCACAGGCGCCAATCTGTTCTAGAAACAAATGTCTAAAGAGGGCCACACTTGTGTAGAAATTGTCCACATAAAGATGGTACCCCTTGCTGAATAAGGGTGACACCAAGTCCCAGACTGTCTTCCCACTGCTCCCCAGGTAGTCAGGGCAACCGACCGGCTCCAGGGTCTGATCTTTTCCCTCATAGACACGAAATTTGTGGGTATAGCCTGTGGCCCTTTCACAGAGCTTATACAATTTGACCCCATACCGGGCGCGCTTGCTTGGAATGTATTGTTTGAAGCCAAGGTGCCTGGTAAAATATATAAGGGACTCGTCTACGCAGATGTTTTGCTCAGGGGTATACAAATCTGCAAATTTCGGGTTGAAGTGGTCTATGAGGGGCCGAATTTTGTGGAGCCGGTCAAAAGCTGGGTGGCCTCTGGGACGAGAGGTGCTATTGTCACTAAAGTGCAGGAAACGCAGGATGGCCTCAAATCGTGCCCTGGACATAGCAGCAGAGAACATGGGCATGTGATGAATTGGGTTCGTGGACCAATATGACCGCAATTCATGCTTTTTGGTTAGACCAGGGGTGTCAAACTCAAATTCATCGGGGGCCGCATCAGCAGTTTGGTCACCGTCAAAGGGCCGGTTGTATCGGACTTATGGGGGATCTGTGGGTGACACTTATGGGGGATCTGTGGGTGACACTTATGGGGGATCTGTGGGTGACACTTATGGGGGATCTGTGGTGACACTTATGGGGGATCTGTGGTGACACTTATGGGGGATCTGTGGTGACACTTATGGGGGATCTGTGGGTGACACTTATGGGGGATCTGTGGGTGACACTTATGGGGGATCTGTGGGTGACACTTATGGGGGATCTGTGGGTGACACTTATGGGGGATCTGTGGGTGACACTTATGGGGGATCTGTGGGTGACACTTATGGGGGATCTGTGGGTGACACTTATGGGGGATCTGTGGGTGACACTTATGGGGGATCTGTGGCGACACTTATGGGGGATCTGTGGCGACACTTATGGGGGATCTGTGGCGACACTTATGGGGGATCTGTGGCGGCACTTATGGGGGATCTGTGGCGGCACTTATGGGGGATCTGTGGCGGCACTTATGGGGGATCTGTGGCGACACTTATGGGGGATCTGTGGCGACACTTATGGGGGATCTGTGGTGACACTTATGGGGGATCTGTGGTGACACTTATGGGGGATCTGTGGTGACACTTATGGGGGATCTGTGGGTGACACTTATGGGGGATCTGTGGGTGACACTTATGGGGGATCTGTGGGTGACACTTATGGGGGATCTGTGGGTGACACTTATGGGGGATCTATGGGTACTTACAACTACAAGCGCTCGCCGCTCGGTAGGCAGGAGGGAGGAGGCAGGCCGGGAGGACAGGCGCTGACAGCGTGAGTCATACGTCATGCGCCCACGCCGCCTGCTTCATTCATAAAGTGGGCGGCGCAGGCGCGTGACGTATGACTCACACTGCCAGCGCCCAGCCTGCCTCCTCCCTCCTCCCTCCTCTCAGTCTCGGCGAGCGCTTGTAGTTTTATTATCACTTCCTGCAGGGGCCGCCTGCAGGAAGTGATAATAAAAGGTGAAGGCTGGCGGCCGGCGGCGGGCCACATGACAAGGTCTGGCGGCCGCGGGCCTTGTGTTTGACACCCGTGGGTTAGACCCATGTTGAGGAGAAGGCCCAGAAAAATTTTAATTTCGGAAACTTGGACTGTTTTCCACCGGAAAGGCTGGGCATAATAGCTTCCCGGGTTGGCGGATATAAATTGAGTGGCATACCGGTTTGTTTCTGCCACGACTAAGTCCAAGAGCTCCGCAGTCAAGAACAGCTCAAAAAATCCCATGGCCGAACCGATCTGAGCTGTCTCAACCCGAACTCCAGACTGGGCGGTGAAATGGGGAACTACAGGTGCGACTGAAGTTGGGGACTGCCAATCAGGGTTTGCCAGCACCTCAGGGATTCTATGGGCTCTACGGGCCCGTCTTTGCGGTGGCTGCGACGGGGTAACTACTGCACGTGCCACCGTACCAGCTTCAACTGCCCTTCTGGTGCTCGCTACTTCACCATGTTGTACGGCAGTGCTGGTACTAGGTCCAGGGAGGGCTGTGCTGCTGGTGTATGCCTCACCACGTAATCCGACAGCGCCAGCCCCACTCTGCTGCTCTTGAAGCGGATCCTGCGCAACCTGTGGTCTAGCGACACAGGGCCGGGTACGCCTGGTGCTATCAGGGACCTCAGCCTCCTCGTCCGAACTTTGGGTCAGAGAGCCACTGCTTTCTACAGGTTCATATTCTGACCCGCTAGATTCATCAGATGAGGGTTCCCATTCCTCATCAGACTGGGTCAGAAGCCTGTAGGCCTCTTCATAAGAATACCCCCTGTTTGACATTTGGGCAACTAAATTTAAGGGTATTCCCTGAGACTACCCAAGAAAAAAAGCAAGCCCGTCTTACAAATGGGAGGCTAGCGAAGTACCGGAGGCCGCTGCGGTTGATAAAAAATATCAAAACTGATTTTTTTATCGCCGCAGCGCGTGTAAAGTGATTGTGCAGTGATCAAAAAAAAATATATTTTTTGTCACTGCGGCGGGGCGGGCGTGGGCGAACGCACGTGTGGGCGACCGAGGAGGGTGGAGAGTGAACTAAAGTGACACTAATACAATTATAGATCTGACCGTGATCAGTTTTGATCACTTCCAGATACTATAAAAGTACAAAAGCTGATTAGCGATACGCTAATCAGCGAATAAGTGACTGCGGTGCGGTGGGCTGGGCGCTAACTGATCCCTAAACTACCTAACCAAGGGGCCTAAACTATCCCTAAAACCTAACGGTCAATACCAGTGAAAACAAAAAGTGACAGTTTGCACTGATCACTTTTTTCACTTTCACTAGTGATTGACAGGGGCGATCAAAGGGGTGATCAAAGGGTTAATTGGGGTGCAGGGGGTGATCTGGGGCTAAAGTGTAGTGTTGGTGCTACTCACTGTGAAGCCTGCTCCTCTGCTGGATCCAACCGACGAAAAGGACCAGCAGAGGAGCAGGGAAGCCATATAACAGATCATATTTACTAATATGATCCGTTATCTGGCTTCTCATTGGATTTTTTTAAAATCAGCAACCTGCCAGCAACGATCATTGGCTGGCAGGTTGCTGACGTGACCCCCCTTTAACTTTTGCCGGCCCGCGATGCGCATGCACGGGCCGGCAAAGAGCGTCATCTCGCGTCTCGCGAGATGACGCGTATATGCGTGACTCTGCGCAGCGCTGCCACCTCCGGAACGCGAATCTGCGTTAGGCGGTCCGGAGGTGGTTAAACTGATGATCTATCCTCTGGATAGATCATCGGCTTCTGATCGGCAGATCTCCGATCAGCTGTTTGAGAAGGCGGCGGCGCTCCAGCAGCGCCGCGGCCTTCTCACTGTTTACTGCTGGCCCATTGACGTCACGACTAGTATCAACTTGCCTGGGCGCAGCTAAGCTCCATTCAAGTGAATAGAGCTTAGCCGCGCCCAGGCAAGTTGATACTAGTCGTGACGTCACTGGGCCAGCGGTAAACAGTGAGAAGGCCGCGGCGCTGCTGGAGCGCCGCGCCCTTCTCAAACAGCTGATCGGCAGGGGTCCCGGGTGTCGGACCCCCGCCGGGTGACTGACAAATATTTTTTTCCATTTTTGATTTCACACAACAGCATCCTAACGGAACGGACGCATGCTGGTGTGCAAAATCAAAACAGATCTTTTTAATTCTAGTATTGAAATCCTCTGCTGGAATTAACGACGAAAGTGTGAAAGTAGTCTTACAACGTGCACAGGGACAACAGAGGCGCCAGCACACTCCTCATTCTGCCTAGGCAGGTACATTACTTTTCTGTCTGACAAATGTGGTTTCTTGAATACTGAGGACATCAAGTGGCCATCCTGTTAATATCAAGAGAAATGAAAATGTTCTTTCAAAGAAAAAATGCAAATGAAAAAACAAAAATGATGTAGATAAAAAAAAACTTATTTAATGATTACAAACCATACAGCTATAAATGTCCTGTGATTAAATATTATATTTATGCATTACTTTACACAATGCCAGAGAGAGGCTGCTGGTCCTTTGTGCCCGTGTACGAGAGCCTGTGGGTGGGACTAAGGTCTGTATTAGACCTGCAGACATTCAGCCCGAACATTGCTAAAACTTTTCATAGGAATGCTTGTTTTCGATGATCTGTGTAAAAGTGCCACCAATTACCAGATGAACGAGCAAGCGCTTGTTTATCGGGCAGTCGCAATTTTTAAGCAGGCTACAAAATTGTTTACCGGCGGCAGATAGTGCGGTCTAATCACAATCTGTGTTGCGTTTTACAGTTAACTTAAGTGTAGTAAAAATATGCGTGGAAAATCACTTGTTTTATAATACAGTTCTATGGAGTGCACTGATTGTTGCAACATGACAGGTATTACCCTTCCCAAGCCCTTAAAAAGAAAATACCGGTGCTCCCTACTGTTTCCTAGTTTCTGACTGGGACCCACACCTCTCTCTAGAATTAGGGTCCTCATTCTCCCAACTCTATGCAGCAGCTAGAGGTGGTTTTGGTATGGAAACAGTGGTACCAATATGAGGAAGGCGGTTTTAGAAGAATAAGGCCCCATTCACACGTCCGCAAAAGGGTCCGCACCCGTTCCGCAATTTTGCGCAACAGGTGCGGACCCAATTATTCTCTATGGGCCCAGACGTGAAGCGGAGAGCACACTATGTGCTCTCCGCTTCCGCATTTGCGGAGTGCGGCCCCTTACTTCCGGTCCGCAGCTTTGCAAAAGATAGAACATATTCTATTCTTGTCCGCAGTTCTGGACAAGAATTGGCATTTCTATAGGGTTGCCGGCCGGGTGAATTGACCCTTAAAGGGAACCTGTCACCGGGATTTTGGCCATAGAGCTGGGGACATGGGCTGCTAGATGGCCGCTAGCACATCTGCAATACCCAGTCCCCATAGCTCTCTCCGCTTTTATTGTGTAAAAAAAAAACGTTTTGATCCATATGCAAATGAACCTCTTATGTGTCCTGTATCCGGAGATGAGTCCAGCGGAAAGGAGCCCAGCACCGCCCCGCGTCCCCCGAATCTCCTCCTTGCTGGCTGACGTCACAGAGCTGGAGCGCCGAAATCTCGCGATGCGCGAGCTAGCGCATGCGCAGTTTGTTCCCTGTGCTGATGCCAGCACAGGGAATGAACATGATGCTGACACTGCGCATGCGCTAGCTCGCACATAGCGAGATTTCGGCGCTCCAGCTCTGTGACGTCAGCCAGCAAGGAGGAGATTGGGAGGATGCGGGGCGGTGCTGGGCTCCTTTCCGCTGGACTCATCTCCGGATACAGGACACATATGAGGTTAATTTGCATATGGATCAAAACGTTTTTTTAACACAATAAAAGCACACAGAGCTATGGGGACTGGGTATTGCGGATGTGCTAGTGGCCATCTAGCAGCCCATGTCCCCAGCTCTATGGCCAAAATCCCGGTGACAGGTTCCCTTTAAGCTTCTTTTGCTTCACAACAGTGACTGATGGGCTTCAGTGTATCTTCATGTACACTCCCAGCCATCAATCATTGCTGACAAGAATGGGAGCAGGCAGAGAAAGTGCTTCCTTTAGATACGCCGTCAGTTTTTCATGGTCATTTTGCATCAGTTTGTGCATCCATTTTCTGGCTGTGAATCCGTTATTAATGGTCGTTTTGCATCTGTTTTTTAACTGCCATTAAATGGTTTCTGTCATCAGAAAAATCGTTATGTAGCTGGCTGACATTAGCGATGTGCTAATGACAGCAGCACATAACTGTATGACTTATATCTACCTCCCTGCCGCCATTCGCGCTAAATAATGACTTTTATAATATGCAAATGAGCCTCTAGGTGCTAGTGGGGCGATACTGCAGCGCCTAGAGGCTCCGTCCTCTCAGCGTTTGACATCCTCTTTCTCCTCTGTGCCCGTAAAATCCCGCTCCTGCGCCATCCCGTTTAGTATTCGGCGCAGGCGCAGTGAAGGACGCTCGCCAGCTGTCGTCCTTCACTCACTGCTCCTGCGCCTAATACTAAAATGGATGGTGCAGGCGTGGGATTTGTGGGGCACAGAGGAGACCGAGGATGTCAATCACTTTTACAAGGGAGGTATAAGTCATACAGTTATGTGCTGCTGTCATTAGCACATTGCTAATGTCACTCAGCTACATAATGATTTTTCGGATGACAGAAACCCTTAAAAAAGAATATATGAAATCCACTTCTTTTAAACATCCCAACCCCTGCAGTGCCCTCACAGTATACATAATGCCCCCATAGTGCCCTCCAGTAATATTAATGGCCCCCATTAGTGCCTCCCAGTATGATCAATGCCCCTATTAATGCCTTCACATTGGTGTGGCCTTTGTATGAAATCATCACAGTGTTCAAGCTCTCTGCCTGCTAAATCGTTAGTCATTGGATGAAAATCTGTTTAAGCCACGCGACGGTCACACAGACGTGAGGCTAATAACTGAGATATAACCCCAATAAGCCACGCGACGGTCACACAGACGTGAGGCTAATAACTGAGATATAACCCCAATAAGCCACGCGACGGTCACACAGACGTGAGGCTAATAACTGAGATCTATCCCCAATAAGCCATGCGACGGTCACACAGACGTGAGGCTAATAACTGAGATATAACCCCAATAAGCCACGCGATGGTCACACAGACGTGAGGCTAATAACTGAGATATAACCCCAATAAGCCACGCGACGGTCACACAGACGTGAGGCTAATAACTGAGATCTAACCCCAATAAGCCACGCAACGGTCACACAGACGTGAGGCTAATAACTGAGATCTATCCCCAATAAGCCACGCGATGGTCACACAGACGTGAGGCTAATAACTGAGATATAACCCCAATAAGCCACGCGACGGTCACACAGACGTGAGGCTAATAACTGAGATATAACCCCAATAAGCCACGCGACGGTCACACAGACGTGAGGCTAATAACTGAGATATAACCCCAATAAGCCACGCGACGGTCACACAGACGTGAGGCTAATAACTGAGATATAACCCCAATAAGCCATGCATTATTGCAATGAATATTCCTATTCCAAAAACAGCAAGCAGACATCTTGAAAACCTTGAGGAGCTGATACAAGTAGAATACAGAAAATGCAGAACTTTTCAATATACGCACGAATAAGGCTACAGCTACCAGAATACCTCGTTAATAGATGTCTATCGCTGATGTCATTTTTAGGGTGCATTCACACAAGCGTATTTTTGGCTCCACATCCCTCTTGCAATTTTGCGGAACGGGTGCGGACCCATTCATTTCAATTGCAAAAAATATAGAGCATGTCCTATCCTTGTCCGCAATCACGGTTAAGAATAGGCATTTCTATCATGGGGCCGGCTACATTCACACGGCCGGTATTCATGTTTTGCTGATCCGCGATTTGCGAACCGTAAAACACATACGGTCGTGTGAATGTAGTCTTAACGTCTGAACTGACTTAACAAAAGATGCACTGTACGTTGTATAGCTAAAAAGTAGACAGTCAATGCGGAGATTAGTGCAAGTGATTAAGAACCCCACCATAGCATCGTCTGCACCCCACTAATTAAACTGTCCGTGCCACCCTTATTATTATGCCACTTTGTGAAATGGTGGCAGCCAGCAGATCTGTTATTAGCAGGACTGCGGAGATATAATCAGCCTTAGAGACTGCGTGAGTCATGCACAAAGAGGAAATTTGAATACAACCGTTTAAAAAGACCTAATAAAGAGTAAGAAAAGGATGGAAAGGTCGTCTGTGGTGAAAAGTTCTTCTCTGTAATTACGTTCCTCCTGGTTTGTCCTCTTCCATTGTCCTCTGAAAGTGTTACTTTTATTCCACCAGCCGCTCCACATGACAGCATGATAGATGGGACATGCACCGGTGAAGGTGAGGCGTCTTGCACAACACCTGCTCCCGTCTGCTCTACCTCTAGGACGGATTGAAGTCCTGATATAGGCAGACACCAATTTCCTGCAAAACAATTCCCCTTTTAACTCAAAAGTAGTAAAACCATTGGTGCATTGTAATAAGTCAACCAGCTGCACTGAAACCTAACAGGTCACCCGAGTACAGACAACATTAGTGGTCGCCAACGTGCTAAGTGACAGCTGAAAACTAGGCCTGCACGTGGTTTTACTGCAAATAGCATTGGCGTTCAATTGTTTATTAATTTCAGCACGGTTTTTGCATGCAAGAGCGCTGTTGTGGTGCCCCAAAAAACTTGAATGTTAAAAGGGTTGTGCAGTGCGAAGATATTGATGACTGATCCTCAATAGTGGGTCTGACTCGTGCAAGCACTGCTTCTGCTTCAAAAGTAACTTTGCGCCGTCTCATTTGCAGCAGCAGCGGCGAAGTGTAATTACAACTGCTTGTCCCATTAGTTGTAAGCAAATGGTACCACCTCTACAAAGGAGATAACATGCAGGTAATTTTGAAGTGGAAGCATCACTTGCACGAGTGCCACTGCCGCTTCAAACAGCTGATCTGCGGGGGTGCTGAAGTCAGACCCTGCTGATCTGATATTGATGACCTATCCGCAGGGTCAGTCAAGACCTTTGCACTGCCCAACCTCTTTAAAACGGTTGTCTACTTTCCTATATTGATGACCTATACTCAAGACAGGCCCCCCCGCTGATCAGCGTTATGAAGAGAATGCAGTTGATGCGAGAGTGCTGTCTTCTCTTTACTGTTTGCCCTCGACATTGCAGTGGAAAGCTGTGTAATTACAGCAAACGGAGTGTAGAAATCTAAGGCTGGTTTCACACGGGCGTGACGGATTTGATCCGGATGCGTTCAGGGTGCGTTCAGTGAAAATGCTGCGATTTTGGCACTAAAACAAGTCAGTTTTGTCTGCGATTGCGTTTAGTTGTTCAGTTTTTTCCGCGCGGGTGCAATGCGTTTTGATGCGTTTTTCACGCGCGTGATAAAAAACGGAATGTTTACAAACATCTCTTAGCAACCATCAGTGAAACACGCATCGCACCCGCACTTGGTTGCGGATGCAATGCGTTTTTCACGCAGCCCTATTCACTTCTATGGGGCCAGGGCTGCGTGAAAAACGCAGAATATAGAACATGCGATTTTCACGCAGAACTGATGCGTGAAAAACAATGCTCATGTACACAGACCCATTGAAATGAATGGGTCAGGATTCAGTGCGGGTGCTATGCGTTCACGTCACGCGTTGCACCCGCGCGGAAAACTCGCTCATGTGAAAGGGACCTAAGGGTGAAAAGGATTCGGACACTCTTCTTGCTGTGCTCTGTCTTGTGCACAGCACAGCAGGGAACTTACCATAGTAGGCCTGGAAGGCTTCAGCAGTGTCCAGGCTGCCATGGTAACCAATTGGAGCCCAAGTTCACTCCTGGGACTCAGATCGAAAGATAGCCACATCCCTCTGCCTTACCTCACAGATGTGGCGGTCAGCGTTCAGCGCAGCATCTGAGAGGTTAATGGATGGGGTTCAGCACGATTGCTGTTCCCCATTTTTGCGGCCGGGTACCGGCTGTATGATACAGCAGACACCTGCCACATATGCAGCAGGCTTACCGCAGCAAACAAAAGTTCCCATCAAGACAAATCTTTCCCATTATGTCTTCTTTCAGTTTATTCCAGAGGCTACAAGAAGGGTCCATTCACACGTCCGTTATAACACTCCGTTTCCGTTCCGATTTAAATCGAAACGTTTTTTCGGATCCATTAATTTCAATTGCCTCTGCAAAAATGCGGACACCAATCATAGTGCTGTCCGAATCACGGAATCCGTTCCGTTTTCCTATTTTCGAGTATGCGGATCCTGACTAAAAATTAAGCTTGTCATATTTTCTGTCCGTTTTTCGGGTCCGTTGTCCATTCAAGTCAATGGATCCGCATAAATGCGGATGACATGCACGAAACCATCCAAATGTCATCCGATTTTGCGGATCCGTTGACAGGAAAATGGATGAAAAAAAACCGGAATAACGGAAACACGGAACAGATTCGGAAGCACTTTAGTAAAAAAAAACTGAAAGTTGTACTAAAAAACGGATGCGCAAAAAAAAGGAACGTTTATCTGGAAAGGTAAAAATACTGAATGGACTCGAACAGTCATTGGGCAGATCATGTGGCTTCCAGGAAAGGCCTTGCAAAGCAGACCATTGCCTTTAAAGATGCCGCAACAACAGCAGCACTAAGGCCTTGATTTATCAAAACTGGTGTAAAGGAAAGCTGGTTTACTTGCCCATAGCAACCAATCATATTCCACCTTTCTTCTTCAGAGCTCCTTTGGAAAATGAAAAGTAGAATCTGATTGGTTGCTATGGGCAAGTAAACCAGCTTTCCTTTACAACAGATTTCATAAATCTCCACCTAAGTGTTTCTAAGGGTGATTACAGTATCAGGGCTTATGCACATGAACGCAGCGCCCCATGTTGTGGACCGCAATGCCCGATGTTTGCGTCATTCACTTAAATGTGTCCATGATCCGCAAGATTCAGTGCACACAGCAAAAAAATAGAACATGTGGAGCGGAGGCACTGACCAAAATCCCACAGAAGCACTCTGTAATGCTTCCGTGGGCTTCCACTGTGCCACAGCTCCACACTGCTCCGTATCCGTTGGATTGCACAACCATTCAAGTAAATAGGTCCGCATACAGAACACACATGGCCGGTGCCCGTATATTGCAGACCCGCTGTTTCAGGACCGCAATACGGGCACGCACCACACACGTTGGTATGCATGAGCCTTTAATGTGAATAGTAGGCACATTAGTTTATACGCTAGGCTAGGCGATCTAAAAAACGCTTTTAAAATAAATAAATAAATACCACCATGGCTGGATAGTATTTGTTAGACAATAAGAAACTATTACACACCCTAAAAACTCTGCATTTGTTTTTTTCTTTTGTAGTGGTATTTTTTTTGGGACCTATGTATTTTTAAAATTGCAGCATGTTCTGGGTGTGACTTTTTTCAGGCACTTTCCAATAGATTTTGCTGTAGGAAAAGTCGTCGTAATATCCGCTTAATATCAGTTTACTGCCTGAGGGCTACATGAATACTAAAAATATGACTGCCACATGTTTTCATTTCAAATTAGTCTTAAGGGCCCCTTCACAAACAGTTTTGGCCCTGGCTTTTTTAGGTCAAAAAGGCCTTATGAACCAACCAACTCAATGTTTAGTTTTTTTTAGTTTTTTTGTTTTCTTTTAACATTTATGGTTTTTTTGCCCATATATTGTACTTTAGGACCTGGAGGTTTATAATGGCATCCCCTATAAAGAGTACATGGTGTATCAGATAACTTTTCTAATATGCTCCCATGTGTGTACATGAAGAATAATAGTATATCTGGACATTGTATCTGGCATTATTAGCAGACTTATCCTATGAAGGCTCCATTTATAATTTCCAGTTATCCCTGAGCTAGAAGGTGGAGACAACCTGTGATCATGACTGTCCAGACACAGGCTGCTCCCTAACTTTCTGTCACCCAGAAGCATCATGTAGGACATTATAGGGAATACTGGGTAGTAGTGATATGAAAAAAGCACTAGGGGGGGAGATAAAACACCATTAGACAGTGAATCATGTTTGTGTCTCTCTGCTCACAGCCCCTCCTCATCTCCATAGGCTTTTACGGGATGATGGCATCTGATCCTTGTCAGTTTAGGAAACAAAGGGAGAGAACAAGGTATTTCTCCGATAAGATAAATTATAACATTTCTTATATTCGCCTCTACTTTTCATTTATGCAAAATTATGTGACCAGTTAGGGTAAAGAGGTAGGACAACACTTACTAAGGACACAAACACCACACTGACAACATTTTGATATAAATAGTATTGTACATTTACCAAAACATTACAAGGAACATATATTCGGCACATAGTTTAACTATACAAAAGATGGAAAATCAGAGGATGACACTAGGATGTAGTGCAATTCTTGCATATAATCTCCAGCATTACATAGACATTTGTATATTGTATATAGCGAAAATCCAGCATTCATGGCGACTTTATATATGTACAGATCTCTGCAAGAAAGATTTATTCAAAGGTCAAACAAAACTTGCAGGCAGTAACTGAGTCAGGGCAAGTAAAGAAATGAACCAGTATTTTGTATCAGATGTATTGTATTTGTGGTCCATATTAAAAAGAAAAGTGTCTCGTGTGGCGAAAAGAACAGGAAAATATCATCTAGAACCTAAAGGGGTTGTACTGGATTAGAAATACACGGGTGCTTTCTTTAAAAAATGCTGCCGCACCCATCCATGTGTTGTGTGTGACCATTATGGAGCTAAAATGCCATAAAGCCTGTGGCACATATTTTGAAAGAGAGCAGCCATGTTTTCCCAACCCTGTATAACTCTTAATAGCTTGCTATGGCCAATGTCACCTTTTCTAGGGTTTCCAGCAGATGTAAGTCGTGGAGGTATAGGATGAGCTGACAATGCCAGTCCCAAATAGTGTTATAATATTAAAAGAAATGCCAACGTATACAGGTTTCAACATTTAACAAGAATTTAATTAGAATTTGAGCTTCATTAGATTAGTCTATATTTCCGTGGTGTTGGCACACCAGTAATAGTGTCAGATAGTCAGCCGCCATTTTCACTACGGAGAAGAACATTCAGGTAAGTACAGTAGATAGAGTAATGATAAGGTGTCTGTGTGCAGTACGAAAATCCACTTATAATCTAATTATAGGCCAGATCCACCTTCACAGCGGTTATTGTAGAATTGTTTGCAACTTTCCATATATTCGTTACAAACTACTACGGTAATTGTTTTGGGTCCACAGCTCTTTTGCATACCTGTGTCTGTATGGTAGCAGGCTGCAAACAAACCCTGTGCAGTCTGACCCTAAAGTAACCCTCACTTCCATCTATTCTCTGCTTCTTAGGACTCGTGCACACGGCCGTAAGTGTTTTACGGTCTGCAAATCGCCAATCCGCCAAAATCCCGGCTGAATGCATGCCACCATTAATTTTTTTAACGCTGTAGAAATGTCCTATCCTTGTACGCAAAATGGGCAAGAATAGGACATGTTCTATTTTTTTTGCTGAGGGCCGCAGAACAAACGTGCGGATGCGGTCCTATTGTAATGAATGGGTCTGTATCCGATCCACAAACAATACAGATCGGATGCAGACAAACTATAGCTCTTAATAAAATACACTGATGCTGTGCATCTGCATGAAAACAGACTACAACCTGTGCAGTGTGATCTGGCGTTCTCTTCCCAGCGTACATGGAGTGTGACCTGAAGGTCAGACTGCACAAGGTTTGTTTGTAGTCTGTTACCATAGTGATACATGGGGCTGCATAGCAGCTGTAGATGTAAAATAATGAAAATTACTTGAAAAGTTTGTTAATTTTTTCCATGGAACAATTATTTTTTTCCCCACCTTTTACTAACAGAGCATATTACTGCAGCAGTCTTACAATGGCAGATGTAAGATGTTGGTCAATGGTATTTGAGAAAACCCTAGTTTACAGATACTCTGTAATAAATAATTTAGACAAGTGTTAGCCACATATCTATCTATGGAATATTGCTACTTAACAATTTAAGAAGAGGGTAAGGGATCGGCTTGAATGTGTTTTTGTTTCGAACATTTTTTTTACTCTAGTGGTAACATTAATTTCAGCTCAGGCTTTGTTCATAGCTGCGGTGGAGGCTCCATTCCAAGCCTCAGTCATATTTGCAGAAAAGTACTGCAGCATGCACTATTTTGTCCCGTAAAACTACAGACATCATGAGGGAAACCTGGACCCTATTAAAGTCAATGGGATCCGCAGGGCAGCATTGGGGTCTTTGGCATGCATTTATGATGTAACAGAAGAAATTATTGCCCGATGCGGATGTGAACGAAGACTTATGCACAAAGTGGATGCTGCAAAGGTTATAAATGCTGAAATTAGACAAAATCATGGACTTTTTGAAAACTTGTCTAGTAACGTTCCTCATGACATAATAAAAAAAAAAAAACATGAACAATGGGTTCAACATTTAGAGAGATTAGAAGGAAAGCGTTATCTGTACATGCATTCATGTTTTACCCCAGTACGTAGCTCGCCTTATGTGCCTCATCAGCCCCTCTTGTACATTCAGCCTGATGACTACTGGCTTGTGTTGCTCCAGACAGAAAAATCTGCCTTTCCAACCCAATTTTGCTCACGTCTTTCAGGGGATATGTGCATTCTGTATTAAAGACTCCTGTATTAACAGCTGACAAGTGATGACTGGACAGTGTTAGCCGAACCTTTTAAACACAGAAAAACTTGAGTCGATGTATTTTTAGAGCCAGGTGTTCACTGAAATCTAATCTTCATCATGAAAAAGAACAGATGTGCTCCATCCAGCTTTACACTACTCATGTATTCGCACAGAGCACTGATATGTCCCCAGTTAAAAAAAATAATTATATATATATATATATATATATATATATATATATATATATTTATTTTATTTTTTCTAATATCCTAAAATGCAATACTTATATTATACTCTCTCTCCAAATTCTTGCCATTCCCGGGCTGCTGGTCGCCTCAGTCCCCTGCTGACAATGCGGCATGATGACACATGACCACCTAATGTGTTGTGGGGGCATTAGGTAATTCCGTTCTAGTGTTCCATTACAACAGGGTTAGGACGGAATATGACAGAATTTTAGGACGGAATGCAAAATGGAACCCTTTAAGAGGCATTCCGTTTTGCTCCGTCCTAATACATTTCTATGGGCACAAATAACGGACAGGACTTTTTTTTTAATTTTGCATTCCGTCATAACCCTGTTATAATGGAACACTATAACTGAATTACCTAACGCTGATGCGAACCCGCCCTAATATGTTTTATCATAGATGAGGGGTGGCGGGGGACCAAAGAAAATGGCAGTGCTGATAAGGGGAAAATCTAATAAGGGATTATATTGAGGTCTATTATTTTTACATTTTAGGGTGTTAGAAAATGAAAATCCCTATAAGTTTTTTTCCCCCAGTTGTGGAGTACTTTACAAATATTGGTCTGTTATCTCTGGAAACCACCATATAATGCAGTCACAGACAACGACATTAACGCATAGGCAGGCAGGGAACATGGGAAAGAACTAGCAAAATCGGTAAGTACAGACTAAAGCAAAGCCATTGTCAGTGTTTTGCTTTTCTAACTTTAGAAACATTTCACTCTGATAAGTTAGTACAGAAAATGACTCCACTTTTCAGCAAATGTCCCTCAGAACAAATTCCAGAGAATTGACTAGTGAAGACCGGCCAGTTCACAGCTGTCAGACTGCCCTAACGCACAGTTAGGCCGAGCATGCATGTCGTTTTAGTGGAGCAGGAAAAAAAGGCAGATGCCATTCAAATCAAGGGCTGCTCATCTCCTGTGAGAACAGAACTGGACCAGAGAATTTCCTCCTGTGAGCGTCTCTCGAGTCCCAAAGACTTTAGTTTGTTAGAAAATAAAATTTTAATAACTATGGTCAAAATGAGTTCTGTCAGTGGGCGACAAATTTCTGCCTTGATAGTGACTGGCAGCATAATGTATTAGGCGGCAACATATGCCACAGTATAGACATACCGTGGGACAGGTCACCAATAGGTTCCCATTGTAAAAAAAATAAAAAATAATGTATACAGTGCAGTATATGTTATATTCTGTATCCCTCTGCATAGAATAAGAGTCTACTATGCTATTCTATACAGCAAAAACCAAGTAATACGCCTAATGAAAGGAGTCCTATGTATACGTTCGGCGATACATACACCGAACATAGACCACTAAAGTGGGGTGAACACAGCTTTATATTTACACAAGTATATCAGAATGTTGCATTCACTGACATTACGGTTATTTGGCATGTATTATATTCTGTGTGGTGTATCAATTGTAAAGGTGCCATCAACAGTCATTTTCTATATATAAAAAAAATACAATAACTTAGCGGTTTTCCACAAAGAAAAAAAAAAAGCTAACCCCTTAACACTTCAAGGGTATGTACAAATGAGTTCTGCAGTGTTACAAGTTACACTGTCTATCAGTGATGGGAACCAGAAGGCAATTTGTTTGCAAGTCCATTGAATAAACCATAAGATTCTTCTAGAAATACTATATTCTGGATATATTCTAGTAACAAGCAGACCCCGTGGACACAGAACGCTTCTACTGCAGTGACATGAGCAATGCATCTTAGAGACAGTAGTAGTGGGCCACACAGCTTATTGCTCTGGGATTACTTCAGTCACTATGACAGCAGATATCACCACAATGGATATTTGTATCCGAGTGCAATTCTCTATATTATTGCCAATCAATGGCAAATCTTATGCTTAAAGGCATTTACATTTACAATATGTGCAATCTCATTGTAGAGACCATGATTTGCTGGTTCCACCAGCAAATGGAAATCTGGCCTGCTCCACAGTCAGAGGTAAACTATAGTCTCTTCCACTAGTCCATTTTCTACACACGTCGTTGGGTCATCATGGAGTGTTTTCATGGCTTCTGAGGTCTGCGGGGATTGATGGGTCCCTGTGTGTGTATTATGCCCAGTCGATGCCAGCAGTGTTCCACAGAAAATGACATGAGCCGCGTTGATATCTGAAACATAAGACGACATTATTACGATGTGAGGTATAAGAGCTTACATTCTATATATTAGAAAAACATCCGCACATGCATTCTGCCACGCACAGGATAGGTGATAAATGTCTGATCGCTGGAGTTCCCATGAGAACAGGGGTCCCATGTCTTCACTGCACCCCAGGGGCGTAGCTAAAGGCTCATGGGCCCTGGTGCAAGAGTTCAGCTTGCGCCCCCCTTCCCTCAGTGCTTTGTGGCCAGGGGCAGGGAAGCACATGGCCTTCCTGCAGCCTGAGGCAAAAAATTGAAACGTCACCTCCCCATACCAAATCTATGACCTAACCCCTTTCCTCCAGCCAGAAGTGTAACTTGAAGATTGGGCCCCAGTGAAAAATCTATAACAGAGCCCTCCCAGTATGCACTTTATATAATACTGGTGTCTTCTTATGAGGCACAAGGGTCATTGAGCCCCCTCAGGCTCCTGGGCATGGGAGTGACTGCTACCTCTGCGCCCCCTATAGCTCCGCCCCTGCTGCACCCCCTATAGCTCCGCCCCTGCTGCACCCCCTACAGTGAGAAGGAGCTTGAATGGAGCAGCTGCTGAGCATGCAGCGCTCCATTCATTGTATGTGGCACTGCTGATAAGAAGCCGAATATAGCACTCTGCCATCTCCGACAGTTTCCAGCTGAATGGAGTGACAGCACGCATGCTCAGCAGTCGCTCCATTTGAGCACTTTCTCATTGTGGAGGATGTAGTGAAAAGGAAAGGGGGGGGGGGGGAAGCATGGGAACACCATTCTTTGGATCAGTGAGAATCACAGCAATGGGCCCCCCAGACATTTAGCACCTGTCCTGTGGATATGTGGTAAAAGAGTTATTCCCAGAATGTATAGGCGACTATAATCACAGAAAAATGTTCCTCTCTCCACTTATCAGCTCTTTCACGGACTCCTCTTAAACTAACATTCTCCAAGACAGAGAGATGACAGTCAGCTCAATGAAGGATCAGATTACATGCTGGCCATCGAAGTCCATGGAACGGGGAGAAGTGAGCTGACAGT
The DNA here is from genome assembly GCF_014858855.1 of Bufo gargarizans. Classification (NCBI taxonomy): domain Eukaryota; kingdom Metazoa; phylum Chordata; class Amphibia; order Anura; family Bufonidae; genus Bufo; species Bufo gargarizans. The sequence continues at coordinate 660,203,093 of NC_058080.1, read as the reverse complement.
CTGTCTCAGAGAATTTGAATTTAAAGGGTTTCTGTCAGCAGAAAAATGGGTATTAACTTGGCTGACATTAGTGATGTGCTAATGTCAGCTGAACATAACTATATTAGCGCCATCTCACTGTGTGTCGCCATTATTTAGAAAAAATAACTTTTATAATATGCAATTGAGCCTCTAGAGCAGGCATGGCCAACCTGCGGCTTTCCAGCTGTTTTAAAACTACAATTCCCACCATGCCCTGCTGATACCTGTAGGCAGTCTGGGAATGCTGGGAGTTGTAGTTTTGCAACAGCTGGAGATCCTCAGGTTGGCCATGCCTGCTCTAGAGGCTCCGTTCTCCCACCTCTGGCCACTCCCTGCTACACTTGATTGACAGGGCCAGGCATTGTTCACGTCCTCCTGCCTGGCCCTGAGTTCGGATGAAATCTTCAGCCGCATACATCACAGTACATCCTCTCCATCATTGATACCAGCATCGCTATTCGTCCGGGTGTATTATGATGTACGCGGCGCAGGCGCAGTAAGGAAGTCCACAGCCGGCGAGCATCCCTTCTTCACTACGCCTGCACCGCATACTAAATGGCTGAAGATTTCACCCGAACTCAGGGCCAGGCAGGAGGACGTGAACGCTGCCTGGCCCTGTCAATCAAGTGTAGCAGGGCGTGGCCAGAGGTGGGAGAACGGAGCCTCTAGGAGCAGGAGCAACGCCCCCCCTGCTCCTAGAGGCTCATTTGCATATTATAAAAGTTATTTTTTTTCTAAATAACAGCGGCACATAGTAAAATGGGACTAATATAGTTATGTTCAGCTGACATTAGCACATCACTAATGTCAGTCAGGTTAATACCCATTTTTCTGCTGACAGAAACCCTTTAAGAGCTGGAAAGTGGAAAAAGTCATCTAGTTCTATTTCTATTTCCAAGAATAGGTCTTGAATCTCTGCCCCAGAAAACCCCTTTAAGTAGCAACTAGATCACTTGGCTTGGTTTGGTCACTTTGCATTAGTTAGGGAATAGCAAGGATCACAGTAGAGAAAGCAGAAGCTTTTTATCTTACTCTCCATGGCCCACATTTGTTGAGGTCATGTAGGATCTTCTTGGGGTTTTAGAACCAATTTTGCGGTCATTTAAGAGAGTATCTGTTTTGGCAATTTGCCACACATAATAGAGAATATAAATTAAAGGAATCTTCCAGGACTAGAACTAGGATCTACTTTTTAGCTGAGAAAGAGCGCCACTCGAGTCCATGGATTATGTCTGGTATTGCAACTGAGGCGTATCCAATTAAATGAGACTGAGCTGCAATACCAGACACAACCCATGTGCCATATCTCCATGTAATCCTAGACAATCATGTTAATGTAGAATAATGAATAAAAAAGATACATAATAGTTTACAAGTTCTAATGCGGTAATCCCATACATAATGAGCATTCTCGATTTCGTTCTGGCTCAGGTACAGCTGTAGCCTAGAGCATACAGAACAAATCAGTCGATATGTTTCAACTTATTCTCTATTAGAAAATATGAACCAAATGTGGCAATGCTGTTCTTGCAAAACATTTAGCCGAGGAAGAAATCCATTTCTTTTATGTATTGTTCTCAGTTATGCTGTAGCCCTATTCACAAATACATATCTTTTGGCTGGGCAACCGAAGAACAGCTCTGTGCACACAAGTGTGCCTTTGTTCCCTCACAGAAATGCATGAAGGCAACATAAAATGGAAGGCAAGTCATTGATTTGTAAAGATTTTCCAGCACCCTTGGTAAATGTGAACAAACTGGCACGTCATGTGCAGATATAACACAATAAAGGCTCTCAGCACTTTACTCTGGGCGGGCATTATCGACTGCAAAGTAAACATAATAACAGAGTGCGGCCGATCAATCACTGGGTAAAGACACATGGGGCATGGCGATAACGCAGAGAGATTTCAACTGCAAAAATAAAAGCCTGTTTCTGCATTTTCTGTGCTACTGACAAAGCCGCTATTGTAGAAAACACATTTTATATCAGTGTTTTAGAAGACCATTTAGTGTACGAATACCTGGAAGATAATCAGGTACTATAATCATTACTTAGCCATTTTTATAAAACACTTTCTTAAAGTGGATATCTAATTTCAACAACCAGTTTTTTAAAGGCTATGGACATTTTTTATAAGGAAAAAAAATGTACATGTTAGTGGTTGCCAAGAATAAAAAGTAGCCCTAGTTAATTCATTTTCAGAGCCCTTGATATTCAGTGTGCAGCTTGCTCCTAGTTTCAGACTTTTCTCACGTGGACTTGTTTCTCTCAGTAATACACTCTGGAGTCAGGTCTGAGTGTCCAGGATGCTGCTGTCTTCACTAGTTCTCGTTTATTAGCACAGCTTCTTTTCCCTGCTACAACCCATGAGGGATCTCTGCACACTTGTACTGACAGTGAGAGATGCTGAGGAGAGTGTGAATCCCGTTCTTCAGTAGAAGAATTATCCTTGTGTATGCATTTCTCTCCATTTTCATTGTAATCAGCATGTGGATTCTCCCCCCTCTCCACTCTCTGATCTGCCACGTACATCTCCTATTCTGCTATCGCCAACAGTGAGAAAAGGGAGGGTGAGAGCACAAAAAGTGATCAGAAACAGGAGCAGAGCTCTAAATTATTTATGACACATTCAGCAGCAGTACCAGATTAGTGACAGACTTACACATTCTGCAGAAGCAAAACAGAAGAATTTTTTTTTTAACCGAGGCTTAAACCATACCTGAGTTTTCAAAAAAGTTTGCATAATGGCTGTACTTCTTTGTGCAATCATAATTGTTAAGGAATAGGTCTTTTTGGGGTTTCCCTAATGTCTTTTTCAGCCTAATTATTTCCCTCTTCAGCTGCACAGCTAGATGTATTTCTCTCACAAGCAGCCTTCTGTAGAATCTGCCAGCACTGTATTGCTGTGACATCCTTTCCCTTACTTCCCACTATGTTTGTTTTCAGCTCTGGATCTCATGGAACAGATGATGAGGGGGAGATCACAATGATTAGTAAATCAGAACTTACGATAGTGAACAACTTGTGGTAATATTTGTTTTTCTAACAGAGATTTTGGTGTTTTTCTGTTGTTGTGGCCCTTTTTGCAAAGTATCATCAGGAAACAACCATATTGGTTGTCAAATTTGCATTAGCTTCCAGAAAGTGACAATAAAACTGAAATCAGCATGGCCTATCAATTGACATAGTGGAAGTTTTGCAATCAGTTTATGAGAAGGCAATTCAAAAGTAAAAAAAACAATATGGCTCAACTTCTTGCTCATTAGTACAGGAGTAGACCAGGGAGTGGTGAATGCAGCGCTCCCTGTGCGGGCTCTGTACTCACTGCTTCCTGGTCTACTCCTGCAAGGCTCTGCACGCTGTGCTGTGACCTGCGCACAATGTGAGGATGTCGGCATGCTCTGTGACCCCACGCTGTGTGAAGCAGGTCACAGAACTGCGTGGCAGGAAGAGCAGGAGGATGGCCCAGGAGTCGCAGGAGAGGTAAGTTGATTATTTATTTTTTTGTCTGATCTGAGGTCTGATTAACTTTTGGGTCTTATTAACATGGGGGTATGATCTGAGGTGTGATTGGGCGTCTTAGGAACCTGGGTGGTGTGAGCTGAGGTGTAATTAGGGGTCTTATTAACATTGGGGGTCTGATCTGAGCTCTGATTAACATTCTGGGTCAGATTGGGGCAGATTTCTTATTCTCCTGCTCCAAAACCTAGGTGTGTCTTACAGGATGAAAAATATTATAATTTCCAAACGTTGGCAATTGATTTACTATCATAGGGGCATTTTTACAATTCAATGAACTATAAGTCATTAAATAAGGCACCTTCAGTTTCACGATTCACCTGATACCAATCAAAAATAGTAAAGGTTTTCAGCGAGCAAATATTCTTTGTTCTCAAACTCCTTCTATTCTTACTATGAGAAACATGCAGCTAGTGAGCACCTAGATGGAGAATTAAAACATGACCACCATATATATGACTGACAGCTCTAGAACTATTAAAAGACACACTGGAGACATAAAGGGGTCAGAACAGGTTGCCTTGGAAATGAACCACATACATGGTCTTCAACATCTGAATACAGTTTTCTCCTGTAGCTCTAGATAAGATGTTTCTGTGCACTAATTACAATACCAGCAGCTGGAAAGAGACAGAATTACATCCTTACTGAGCACGTCAGTGCCTATGCGGAAATAGAGCAGTAACGTACAATTTTGTTCATATACTGCAGTTGACAGTCTATGTAAATCCCATGTAAGGCCTCACTCACACGACCAAATTTTTGGTCTGCATCTAATCTGCATTTTTTGCAGATTGTACACGGACCCATTCATTTTTATGGTTCCGCAAAAAAAAAAAAAAAAACGGACAGCACATTTTTTTTTGTGCACTATATTTATGTGATATATATGTGTTAAGTGATATAAAACATTTCTTCAGATGGTTTTGTAACCATTGTTCTCCTGCAGTCTGCATGTATTACAATATACTGAAAACCGCTCTATTCCTTTAGGTCTCAATGTCAACAGCCGGCTTCCGGTCACTCTCCATTCCCTCTTTCTGCTCTCCTGAACGCTCATCTAAGCTCAAATTGAATCACGTCATATGAAATCAGATCAGATCTGAGTTTAGAGGAGCATTCAGGAGAGGAGAGAGAGGGACAGGACATTGAACCAAGAGGGAGCCGGGTGTGAGCTCTAAAAGATTTGGTCTACTTTGCATTACAGAACATCCCAATCTGTACTGAACAGCAGTGCAGTAAAGAAGCTCTGCAGAGCAAGTTCTGCTGTTATGCAGCATGTCCATTATTAAAAGGGGTTTCCAACACTTTTCTACTGATGACCTGTCCTCTGGATAGGTCATCAGTATCTGATCAGTGGGGGTCTGACACCTTGGACCCCTGACACCTTGGACCCTCTGTTCACCAAGCACAGCGCCGTACATTGTATAGCGGCTGTGCTTGGTATCGCAGCTCAGCCCCATTCACTTTAATGGGGCTGAGCTGTGCCTAGGTTACGTAACCGATGAACGTGACGTCACACAGCCTTGGTTAAGCTGCAAGCAGGCCGTGGCGCTACTGCAAGCGCCGCTGCCTTCTTAAACAGCTGATCCGCGGGGGTCCCGGGTTTCAGATGCCCACCGATCAGATACTGATGACTTATCCAGAGTCTAGGTCATCAGTAATTAAGTCTCGGAAAACCCCTTTAACATAGGCAAGAAGGAAAATACCACTGCACAGATTACCCCCTTGAATATTATACATATAATATATATATATACACACACATACATACACACACACGCATATAAATATATATATATATATATATATATATATATATATGAGAAACTATTAAAATTAGGACAATGCAAGTCCTTACTAAAACACAGAAAGGCAGCATATTTACGGTCTAACGATTTTCTATTGTGTTCTCCTTTACCATTATTACAGGCGTCTTTATTGTTGTGTCGGGAGGAATTCTCGAGCCTCTGCTGCCGGGAAATTAAGGTGCTCCAAGGTTCACTAGAGATGTCCACAGAGCTGTTCTCAGAAGTCTCTGCTAAGTCCAAGGTATTATCCACATGTGGATGCGAGTCTGGGAGCGCGGTCATGCTGCTGAGCGACATCTGAGCCAGGGCGTTGTTAATATAGTTGGAGTCTTCGTTTTGTAAACTGTCATGCTGGGAGTTTCTTACACCCTGTTATATGAAGGAAAATACGAGAGGGAGTTCAGCCGCGTCCTTCAAGACTTAGCGCGTCCATTCATTTTTCCTAACACGTTTTCTCATAACCTCTGTCCTTACTTTATTAAACTTGTAATTTCGGCTTTGCCTGAGATGTGTTAATGTAAAGAAATGGCTTTTCATTGGGTTGAGGGAAACGCTTCACACTCCCTTTACTATGCCCGCTCTCCTCACCATTAAATTAAATAATGACACATAACCACAGTGCCCTTTTGAAGTCCAGGAGTATTTGCATTGTCAGACGTCTCACAAGACACCTTAAAACAAATGTGTAGATGAGATTTTTTTTTTTTTTTTTTTTACTGAAAAAAAAAAGGAACCAGTGCCTGGTTTGTAGTGGAGTTAGCAGTCACATGGACAAGTCACACTGACCACCGCCTATGGACGCAGCAGATGCCAGCTTGCTCTGCTTACATTTTGGATACAAAGCTGGGGGCCCTCCACAGATAGGGTTAAATACAAGTTTGATTATGACACATTATAGCTTATGGCCTTTTTAGAAATGCACATATAAGGCTCCTTTCACATCTGCGTTTTTGCCTTATGGTTTTGAGATTCGGCAAAATGCTTACGTTCTAATAATAATCAGTTGCATCCGTTCAGAACCGACTCAGTTGTATTATATTGAAAACGAAGAAATCGGATCCGGCACTAAAGCCATTGTAAGTCAATGGTAGCTGGATCCGTTTTTTTTGTGTCTGAAAGATTGCTTGCAGCGATTTTGTGTCCGGCATGGGAACGCAACCAACTTTACCAGAATGCATTCTGGTACACTCCGTTCCGTTTTGTTCAGTTTTGTCCCCATTGACCGTTGTGCTGTGGTTTTGAAAGCCTGTGCCGGATCTCAACACCAGACAGCACAATGCAGATGTGAAAGTAGCCTAAATTGGCCAATCCCTTTAAAGGGCAACTGCATCCGGCTCAACACCTTATATTTGTGGTGCTCCCAACATATAGCATACATGGCCCCAACTTATGCACACATATACCTAGTATTTGCTGGCATATCTAGTTTTACTGCGTTGTGGCGGTGCCTTTTATCCAAGTCTGTACATTTTGATATATGGAATGATTTATGGGAGTACACCACATTGCTTTGTCTACTTATATTTATATATGACCGTGGCTGGGCACCTCCTTGTGGTTGGGGATGTCAGTGCCTTTTTATGTTGTCTCTTATGTTAGTTTTATATGTTTGTTAATAAAGATACATTTTTGCATGATTTGGGTCAGCAGTGTGCCAATTGTTTTGCAGTGTTTGTTGTATTCGGTTTGCACCTGCAACTATATTGTTTGCTTTGGGCCCTACTTGATAGGTGTGGTTGTCATTGAAGACTATAGAAGACTGAAGATACCTGTGCTTTTGTGCGTGCAATCAGTACTGGCATGCTGTTCTGACGCGTGTGACTGAGGAGTTTGTGACAGAGCTGCTGCCTCTTATTCTCCACAATCCTCTGTCCTTCATTCAGCCTCTCCATGTTCTGCTGGTACTCCTGAAGCTTGCAGCTGAGCTCCTCCCTTTCTTCTTCCAGGACATACTCCTGATTCTCACACTCTTTCTGCCTCTGCTGGAGCAGGTTCTCCATCTCCTCATACTCCCGATCCTTCTGGTTGCACTCACGCACCCAGCGACGCTTTTCATGCTGAAGTTGGTGCTGCAGTTTCTCAAAATTGGCTATCTCTCCGCTGTGTTTTTCTAGGCTCCGTTGCGGTAAACCCTTGATGCCGGCCTCGTGATCCTGGAGCAGGGCTTTATTAAGTTCTATTTGGGTATCCTGAAGCGTTACAACAGCCTGACAATAAAAAAAGAAACCTGGTAATAATGCTGTAAACATTCTTACATAATGGCCACCCTTGCCGGTTTCTAGTAAGTGCAGTGTAGATATTTGTAAATGGCTGGTATCTTATTTCCCCGCTCCAAATTTTATTAGAATATTAAGTACACACCTGTATACTGTACATGAGACGGGTCAGGTTTTGAACGGCCTGCAAGACCTAAAGGAAGAGAGATGGAAGAGTTATCTTAGCACATTACTCTATCAATGACCTAATGCACGTTTTTAAGATATTTCTGTGTCACCAAAAACTTTTTCTGCCAGTTAAAATCTGGTTTCTGGATGCAGATTTAGGTCTTCTATTTCCTGAACATGATTATGTGGCATCCATCTTGCCTGAGCTGTTTAGCTTTAAAGGGAACCTGTCATCAACTTTATGCTGACCATACTAACGGCAGAATAAAGTAGAGACAGGCGAGTGGATTTCAGCGGTTTGTCATTTATAAGTTAAAAGTAAGCGGTTGCCGAGAACCAACATCACAATCATTGCAGACTGGGCCTGGAAAAGAGTCACGACCACCTGAGAAGAGTCACGGTTATTCATGAAGTCCTACTCTCCTGCCCACCTGCTGATGACTGACAGGCTTCTACCTAGTTTTCTCCCTTTCCCTCTAGGAGAGAACTGCCAATCATCAGCAGATGGGGAGAGAGCGGGAGATTATGGATAGCCAGGACTCTTCTCAGGTAGATTTGACTCTTCTCAAGGCCTCTGCTGCAATTATTATGATGTTGGTTCTCAGCAACCACTTACCGTATTTTTCGCTTTATAAGACGCACTTTTTCCCCCCCAAAAGTGGACGGAAAATGGCCATGCGTCTTATAAAGCGGATTTTCGCTGGCCGCTATGCTGCACAGCGCGGCCAGCGAAGTATCAGTGTGGAGGGAGGAGGTGGGGACACTCATGGTGGAGCCGGTGCAGTGACTCTACTCTAATACACCGGGCCCCACAACTGTTAAATACATTCAATCAGATCTATATCTAAATGTATACCGCACTGTTCGGTACTTACTGTAGTACCGTAAGTATAGCATTAAGACGACACAGACCGGCAGCTCCCTCTGTCATGCGCCGCCTGCCGCAGCTCCCTCCTCATACGCCGCCTGCCCCAGCTCCCTCTGTCATGCGCCGCCTGCCTGTTCATTCATAAAGTGAGATAAGCAGGCAGGCGGCACATGAGGAGGGAGCTGTGGCAGGCGACACATGACCGAGGGAGCTGCAGGTCTGCGCCGTCTTAATGCTATACTTACGGTACTACAATAAGTACCGAATAGTGCGGTATATATTTAGATATAGATCGGATTAAATGTATTTAACAGTTGTGGGGCCCGGTGTATTAGAGTAGAGTCACTGCACCGGGCCCCGCCATGAGTGTCTTCGCCTCCTCCCTCCACACTGATGCATCTGATGGGGGATCTGTGGATGACATAAGTGTCATCCACAGATCCCCCCCCCCACCCCCATCAGTGTCACCCACAGATCCCCCATAACAGTGCGTCACCCACAGATCCCCCATAACAGTGCGTCACCCACAGATCCCCCATAACAGTGCGTCATCCACAGATCCCCCCCATAACAGTGAGTCATCCACAGATCCCCCCCATAACAGTGAGTCATCCACAGATCCCCCCCATAACAGTGAGTCATCCACAGATCCCCCATAACAGTGCGTCATCCACAGATCCCCCATAACAGTGCGTCATCCACAGATCCCCCCATTACAGTGCGTCATCCACAGATCCCCCCATAACAGTGCGTCATCCACAGATCCCCCCATAACAGTGCGTCATCCACAGATCCCCCATAACAGTGCAGCATCCACAGACCACCATTAGTTCAAAACCTACTGAAAGCACACCTTTTGGTTCAAAATATTTTTTGCTTATTTTTCTCCTTAAAAACCTATGTGTGTCTTATCATCAGGTGCGTCTTATAAAGCGAAAAATACGGTACTTTTAGCTCATGAGTGACACACCGCTGAAATCAGCATTTCTGTCACTATTTTTTGCTGCCCTCAGTGAGGTTAGCATAAAGTTGATGACAGGTTCCCTTAAAGAAAATTGCTTTACGGCAGGCCAATGTTCCATAGACACAATGGACAGGAGGGGACCTCATTGACTTCTATGGGAGAGTTTACTAGGCAAGCGCTGTGACCTGTGCAGAGGTCAGAAGGGAGTAGATAAGCTGTGATATCAGCTATGGTGAATAGTGGATCCCATGTTATCTATATATATGATAATGTGATGGCTGCCTAAAAGTTACCTGCACCGAACAGATAAAATGGAAGGAAATCATGACCTTACTAGGTCAGTGCAAAAATTATATGATTCCAATTAGGGATGAGCGAACTTATGTTTTCAAGTTCGGCGTACAAGGTTCAGGTTATCTAAGAATTCTGTTACAGATTCTGCTTCCACGGACCATAAGTTATGGCGGAATCCATAACGGAATTCTTAGATAACCCGAACCTTGTACGCCGAACTTGAGAACACAAGTTTTCTCATCCATAATAACGATATATATATATTGTAATTAACAATATAGTGCAATACAAAATCTCATTTCCTTTAAACTCATACTCCTGTATATTCAAATTCTCTATTTTCTCACTATTTCTAAAGTGTCTCTTACATTTTCTTATCCGGAGGAGGATTTCTGTTGATGGAGTATGAAGCAGTTCAAGTTGGGAATTATTTGGTATTAAAGCCTCTTCTGCCTCCTGATTACGGTATTCTTCCCACTCCATCTCTGTCAGTAGTAATCCTAGCCTTTCTGCTGCCTGAGGCAAAAATTGAAAAGGCACCCCCCCATGCAGATTTCTTAACCTAACCGCTTTGCCACAATGAAATCGCTCATTGCCCATGGCCCTTCCGCTCCCTCCCTCCCTCTTCCCCCTACCTGTGCTGCCTGAGGCGATCGCCTCACCTGTCCTCATGGTGGTGCACCCCTGGTTATTGTACAAGGAAAGAATAGATAAACTTTGACATTCACCAATTGTGAATGGTAGATCTTGTTTTATCTATACACAGGAGGTGGTATCATTACAGGCAGGATTAGAATGACAAATAAGCAGATAACTGCGGTAAAGTGATGTGTACAGACCACGAAGGTGCCTACTATTAGGCTTAGTGGCCAGTCCGAAAACTACAGGAATCTGTTTTTTGTTTAAATGTAAATATTGACATGGAAAATTAAAAATAACAATTAAAAATTCTTAAAAAATTTGTTAAACATAAAACATGATTTAAACAATAGGTCATTTTCTGATGTAGGCGGGCTTAGATGTGTTTTGATCAAAATATATTGACTAAGTGTCTCAGACATTATCATATCAGGATGAGGACTTAGTCCATATATAGTGCTTGCATCTGCTTTAATAAGTGCATTATTATCTTGTTTCTGTGGTTTTCTTCAATAATATGGCCAGGGACATCCGCAAATTTGTATCATATCGTGCAGGATGTTTTTTATCTTAGTTTTTTCTGTGATTTTTTTGTTTATGTAGTGTTTGCTTGAGGGAGTGGCACCTTCAAGTGTGAATGCGCACCTAGTATCTTGGGAGTAGCATTCCTCTGCACTTTTGCCCCCCTCCCCTATCCAATGAGCGCCTTAATTAGGTGGTACATATGGCTGTGCTTGCTCCTCCTCCCATTGGTTGCTTGATGCACATGGAGGTTACTAGGAGCAGCACACCATATGTGCGGCGTCTGCGCTCCTGAACATAGAAGCCCAACGGCTTAGGTAGGTTTAGTGTAGGACCCGCCTGACCTGAGACCACCTTGACGCTCGGTAGGCGGGCTTAGATGTGTTTTGATCAAAATATATTGACTAAGTGTCTCAGACATTATCATATCAGAGTGAGGACTTAGTCCATATATAGTGCTTGAAACCTGCTTTAATAAGTGCATTATTATCTTGTTTCTGTGGTTTTCTTCAATAATATGGCCAGGGACATCCGCAAATTTGTATCATATCGTGCAGGATGTTTTTATCTTAGTTTTTTCTGTGATTTTTTTCATTTTCTGATGACACATTCCCTTTAAAGGAACTTGTGATGCACATGTCATTAAGAGAAGAAGTATGGCACAGTAATTATAAGCCTGACATAGAAGCTGCTGGTACATAATGCTTCTACCATGCATCTACGGCCTGACTTGTCTCAGTCTAGATCAAGGACACTCGTGAGAGGGGGAACCGGTACTATTGAATGCTAGATATCTGCGTACCATCTGCATCAATTCCCCAAATGTCTGGCCTCGAACAGAATCTAGCGCTTTGATTACTAACAATGGTATTGTGCACTGGCAGCACTAGTAAGTGGCCCTATTATAATCCTGCAATCTATCCTAGCTTTACCTTGCGTGTTTCAATGCCTGGGATACAGCATCTCATCAGGAACATGAGGATACGAGTGATAGACATGAATTATAGAACATATACAGAGCGCTAGCCACCCATGACGTCGTGTGACAGTGCTATAATCGGGCGCTAGTATGACTGTGAATCAGCCAATGGTTCACGGTCTTACCATTGCCCCTACAAAGTCATTGCTGGGTCCCACAGGTAATGTGGTAGATAACACCTGAAATTCTACAGTTGATGAAGGATCTTATATAATAGATGGTGTTGGTAGAGGGACTGCTAAATGTCTTGCTAACCATGATGGAATCGCATGCAGTGACTCCAATAGGCCCCAGCAATTTTGTTAGTCAGCCATGTTTGAGACTCTGCCGGCAGAGAAAACTGTGAACTAGTCTGTCCCAGCTTTGTGTGATAGCAGGAATCTCACCGACAACGGTCCAATGTGTGGGTCCATTTTAAGAATTCATCAGTCTTGTTTGATGGTGTTTCTCACCTCCTCATGGGCGGCATCACCAATAATACGTATTTTGTCATCTCCCTAATACTTTCCCCATAACATAGTAACTGCATTTTAACCAACATGTTTGGTCACTGTGCAGCAAGAGGGAACTGAACAAATACAGAGACATCTTCCTAAGGCTTCATGCACACGACCGTTGTTTCATTCCGTGTCCGTTGTTCCGTTTTTCGTGATTTTCTGCAGACCCATTGACTTTTAATGGGTCAGTGGAAAACTCGGCTAATGCACCGTTTGTCATCCGCGTCCGTGATCCGTGTTTCCAGTCCGTGAAAAAAATAGGACCTGTCCTATTTTTTTCACGGACAACGGTTCGCGGACCCATTCAAGTCAATGGGTCCTTGAAAAAAACACAGAGGCACACAAGATTGTCATCTGCGTCCATGTCTGTTTTTTTCCTATCATTTGCATGGCAAACTTGACTTAGATTTTTTTTTTCTTCTTTCTTTCATGTCTGGAGATCCTCCAAAAATAAAGGAAGACACACGGAAACAAACACGGACACGGATCACGGAACAACGGAACCCCTTTTTGCGGATCGCAAAAAAATACTGTCGTGTGCATGAGGCCTAAGGGGGAGGTCACATAAGTTGAATTGTAAAGCGCTGTGGAATATGTTGGCGCTATATAAAAAAAAGATTATTATCAGCCTAAGTAGTGTCCATTCTCCTGCTCCGATAGAGGAGCATCACAATGAAAATAACGGAAGTCCCAAATTCGGCACATAGACAAACGGAGCTGAACAAACTCCACTGACCACAATAGAGTCTGTTCAATTTCCTTCCAATTTCAGGAACCAGTTTTTTTACCGCACAAAAAAAGTCCTGCATGCAGTATTTTTTTTTATCCAGTATTTTGGACAGAATCTGTGACAGAGAAATAATTTTGGGTGGAAAAAAGTCAAACAATTAACTCAAAGCATTCCACTTGTAATGAAAAGATGTTATAGTAAATGACATATATGAAGTTATGAATATACAGATGATCCATTACCTCCGCCTGCTTATATCCTGAGGAATTTTCTAATTCAACCTAAAACAGCAAAAGCCAGAAATTAAACAGGTTATGATAAGTATGGGAGAAGTAGATATACAGATATCAGGCCACCACTTCTTCATCGCTAAATATAATGTGCAGGAAGTTGTACTAATTTCAGGAATACACGACGGAACAATTACCTTTATACACTGCATGTTAGGTAGTCAGTTACAGGATGCAGAAATCTATATGGTGTCAGATCACCAGGGCAACCTCTTTTATATACCACTTTGGGGCTTTCAAAGGTAAACGAGCAACGTTCTCCGAGTGGGGTCCTCCTGTGTAACCCTGGATGACTAGGTGCCACTATGCATCACTCATTCACTTGAATGGGTACAATGAGGTATTAAACTTCCAAACATTTAACTTCTAACTCCATGTCACGGCAGGTGGACACATCTGGCGCACGTGCAGATACAGGCCGCAGAATCCCTTGTATCTGCATGTGCAATGGACACGGGCATTTGCTGTTCAGCACCTGCACAGAAGTAATGGTGCTCTGGAACAGCTCGGGGAAGCCATCATGTGAACAAATCACACGACCGCAAATATCTTGTCCAGGAATTTAGAGGATGCCCATTGAGTAGACAAGACTTTTTCTATTTGAAATGCATAAACCTATTCTTTGGAATGCTCAAGACTGTTGGATAACCCCTTTGAAACACAAAGGATAGTGTTTATAGTTTAATCCAGCCCATAATTCTGAAGATTTTTTGAATTGACACATTTAAAAAAATAATGCTTATATCCTCCGATATTCCTAGGATTACTTTAGTATAACGCCACCTGCTGTTTCTATTGAACAAACTTTCTGTATTCACCTTACTGAACGTGCTCAGACTTACTTCCCCCACTGCTCCTTAGGGTGTGTGAGGGATCCCTGGTGTGGTGACCCGGCTGCTTCTGAAGCTGAAGGATCTTCGCTCCTTCTTAGAGGAGACATGGAGGAAGTGATAAGCGAGACAGCTTTAATGTAACTGCACCTGCTCAGCACCTCCTCAGAGAAGCAAAAATGGCACTGCCGCTTCAGAAGCAGGTGGATCACCTCACCAGGGATCCCTTCCTGCATACTCGATGGAGCAGGGAGAGAGAAGCAAAACTCAGCATTTCTGTCCACCTCGGCCAATTTACTGAGGTGGACACAGAACGGTTGGGGATAGAAGCATAAAAAAAAAAAAAAAAATGTGTAAATACAGAAAATGTTCATATATATGGGTTGGATTTAACTAGAAACAATATTCTTACTAGGATAACCCTTCAATGTATATGGAGTTAAACTGTTGAAGATTCTCTCCCCCCCCCCCCCCCCCCACAAGTGCTGGAGTTTGCTAACGTCACAATAAAACCATAATTACATTTCCCCTGCGGTGATGTGCAGCCGTCCTCTGCTTCCTCTGTCAATGACTGCTGATTGCTGGGATTACGTTGGTCAGCCCATGGCAATCAAGGAACAGTCGCGCTCAGGGAAAGACTAGATGTGGGGCCTGGGAAGGCGAGGCTGCCATGCAGCCAAAATCCACACCGAGGTATTAGCCATGGCTGTTTACCATTAATCTTTAAATTGTAATCATCAATTGCTTGCTTATCATTAAAGGAGTTGTCAGAGTAATTTCCTTTTTTTTCTAATGGCAATGAGGGTATTAAAAGGGTTGTTCTGGAAATAATATTGATGACCTATCCTCTGGATAGGTCATCATTTTCAGATCGGTGGGCGTCCAACACCTGGGACCCCCGCTGATCAGCTGTTAGGAGAGGCCTCTTCCTAGGCCACGTGACATTACCATACATCAGTCACATGGCCTAGCTGCGATCAGCGCCACTGAAGTGAATGTGGCTGAGCTGCAATTCCAAGCACACCCACTATACAATGTACGGTGCTGTAGCGGGAGCTACCTGTAACCGCTGAGGATAGGCCATCATTAGCTTTACCTGGATAACCCATTTAAAGTAATTTTTAAACAATTCATTCTCACTGTTCTGAGCTCCCTCTGTTCCAGTTTTGGCTGCAACAATGACGTGCCCGTATACGTCGCTTCCTTCAAAACTTCTGAATAATACTGTGCGGAGATCCAGCTCCGTACAGTATTAGAATGTATGGGCTCTGATGAGCCGAAGTAAGTTATTCGCAAAGTCGCACGTGACTTCAGTTGATTTTTAAAGTGGAAAACCACTCGGCTTCGGTTCCAACTGGTACCCCGGAACAGAAGCGGAGTTCGGTTTTTTGAAGTTTTAAATTGGTTTTCCACTTTAGAAATCAACTACCAAAATTTTTCAACTAAGTCACGCACGACTTCGCAAAAAATACTAACTTTGGCTTATCTCAGCCCATACATTCTAAGGCTACTTTCACACCTGCGTTAGGTGCGGATCCGTCTGGTATCTGCACAGACGGATCCGCACCTATAAATGTAAACGCTTGTATCCGTTCAGTACGGATCCGTCTGCATAACTAAGTAAAAAAAAAAAAAGTCTAAGTGTAAGTCAAACGGATCCATCCTGACTTACATTAAAAGTCAATAGGGGATGGATCCATTTACAATTGCACCAATATTGTGTTCATGTAAACGGATCCGTCCCCATTGACTTACATTGTAAGTCAGGACGGATCAGTTTGGCTCCGCACCGCCAGGCGGACACCAAAATGCTGCAAGCAGCGTTTTGGTGTCCGCATCCAGAGCGGAATGGAGGCAGAACGGAGCCAAACTGATGCATTCTGAATGGATCTTTATCCATTCAGAATGCATTGGGGCTGAACTGATCAGTTTGGGGCCGCTTGTGAGAGCCTTAAAAGGGATCTCAGAGGCGGACCCAGAAACGGCAGTGTGAAAGTAGCCCAATACTGTACGGAGACGGATCTCCATACAGTATTATTCCGAAGTTTTGAACGAAGCATCTTCGGGTGAAGAATCTGAAGCTCGTTTCGGCTCAACACTATATGGCATGTTACCGCTGCAGCCAATCACTGGGCTTTGTGGTATATGGCACAAGGCAGCTGCGGCCAGAGATTGTGCCATATATGACTGTCATCGCTGAAGCCTTGCACACACAAACTGCAAGGAGGACCAGAGATGCAGAAGTGGAATTGGCAGGGAAATAACAGATGAATATAGGTTAGTTTTTCAAGGACATTATAAAAAAGCGGTGACCTAGCTCTACCTTGTGGTAACAATTAGTATAGCCGCAATTAAGACTAATAACATGAGCAGTGGTGTTCATGTTTCTTGATTTTATTTTTATTTTTTATTCTTTGTCATCTGAGATGTTTATCCACAGACAAAACCTTGTTCGGGCATAGACTTTAGGTAAAAAGAGTCATCTATCTACCTTATCTTCATTAAAAGCCATGTCTATATCACTCGTTACTTGAGAAGAACAAAGTTCTGTATTAAATGAGTCTTCCTCTCTCACGTCAGGAGTTAGGGCTGTAAAAATAAGTGAAACAGTTGAAGATTAAAATAAAACATTTTTTATATATTCTATGAACAATTCATATTCATATACTGTATGCCATGTCTACATGTACTGTTGGTGGTATGATGTAGTACAGATGTAAATGCAAACAGTTTTGCCGCAGTCTGGCCTTGCACATGCTTCAAAGTAAAATCAGACTGTTGACTGTGTATGAATACATGTACACTGCCTGTCCAAAAAAGTCACCACCTGGATTTAACTAAGCGAATAGTCATGAGCCTCCTATTGGATAATTACTGCATGGGCGATTATCTTTCAGCAACAAGTTATTTAACCCCAACTGGTGCAATGAGTTGCTTCTCATTTCTTAAACAACCATTTCAAAAGACACATCTCGTGGTCGTGGAAAAGATGTTAGTCTGTTTGAGAAGGGTCAAACCATTGGCATGCATCAAGCAGAGAAAACATCTAAGGAGATTGCAGAAACTACTAAAATTGGGTTAAGAACTGTCCAACGCATTATTAAAACTGGAAGGATAGTGGGGACCCATCGTATTCAAAGAAGAAATGTGGTGGGGAAAAAAATCCTGAATGATCGTAATCAGCGATCACAAACATTTGGTGAAATCAAATCGAAGAAAAACAACAGTAGCACTCAGGGCTATGTTTAATAGTGAAAGTAAGAGCATTTCCACACTCACAATGCGAAGGGAACTCAAAGGATTGGGACTCAAAGTGCTCCAAGAATGAGGTCAGCTGACTACCTGAACATACTAAATGCCCAGGTTATTCCATCAATGGATTTTTACTTCCCTGATGGCACGGGCATATTCCAAGATGACAATGCCAGGATTCATCGGGCTCAAATTGTGAGAGTGGTTCAGGGAGCATGAGACATCGTTTGCACACATGGATTGGCCACCGCAGAGTCCAGACCTTAACCCCATTGAGAATCTTTGGGATGTGCTGGAGAAGGCTTTGCGCAGCGGTCAGACTCTACCATCATCAATGCAAGATCTTGGTGAAAAATTAATGCAACACTGGGTGGAAATAAATCTTGCGACATTGCAGAAGCTTATTGAAACAATGCCACAGCGAATGCGTGCCGTAATCAAAGCTAAAGGCGGTCCAGCGAATTATTATTGTTTGTGACCTTTTTTTTGGGTGCAGATTATTTTTCTTTTTTGGGACAGGCAGTGTGTATGTGTATATATATATATATTAGAAAACTGGCTGGATAGATCAATAAATTTAGTCCGAATATACCATGTCTTAGTAAGCCTGAAGCAAGTCAGTCCTCACTGAGGCTACTTTCACACTGGCGTTTCTGGGTCCACTTGTGAGATCCGTTTCGAAGGCTCCCACAAGCGGCCCAAAACGGATCAGTTCAGCTCCAATGCATTCTGAATGGATAAGGACCCGCCCAGAATGCATCACTTTGCCTCCGTTCAGCCTCCATTCCGCTCTGGAGGCGGACACAAAAACGCTGCTTGCAGCGTTTTGATGTCCGTCTGACGAAACTGAGCCAAACGGATCCGTCCTGACTTACAATGTAAGTCAATGGGGACGGATCCGTTTTTACTGACACAATATTGTTCACTTGAAAACGGATCCGCCTCCCATTGACTTTCAATGTAAGTCAAAACGGATCAGTTCTGATTGGACACCATCGTTTGCATTATAGGTGTGGATCTGTCTGTGCAGATACCAGACGGATCCACACCTAAACGCAGGTGTGAAAGTAGCCTAAAAAACATTCATTTGCCTCAGTGCTGCAAAACAACAGTACTGAGAAATATTTTTGATGTTTTGTAAGTTTTAGGTTTTGTAGTGATATCTACTTACAAGTCTCTTGAAATTCATGACCTTCCTCCAATGGCTCACTACTGGACCAGCCCATATGTCTGCCTGGTGTCTCGCCATCTTCCGATGACCATGCTGAATTCTCCATTTCTGTTGTTAACGTAGCATAGAGGCTTTCAGCTTTACAAAAAATAAAATAAAAAATCAGTACATTATTAATGCATGCATCTAATATCAAAGCAGCCTTTGAGCAGATCATAGGCCTCAGCGGTCGCAGAGGTTTGAATGGTACATCACTGCCGATGATGCCTGTGATTGGCTGCAGCAGTCCCGGGACCCAGCTGCTTCTTGGCACAGCCGGGAACAGAGCAGCAGTGGGACTACAGACAGGCGAGTCTTCTTTTTTTTACGTTCAGGGGCACAGGTCTGTAAACATAGGGGTTGTCGGTTCCTATCCTCAGGGTAAGCCATCGATATCAGACTCGCACATCTGTCGATCAGTGGTTCTGCAGAAGCTCCAGTGCCGGAACTACACGGCTGTATCTACTAAGTAGTGGACAGAATTGGTAACTGCCGCGCTGATTCCACTGAAGTGAATGGAAGCAGAAAACCAGTTACCAGCTCTGTCCACTAGACTGGAGCTACTACAGTGCTTCTGATCTGGTGCAGGGTGGTGTCGGATCCCTGCTGGTCGGATATTGATGGCCTATCCTAAACATAGGCCACCACTATTAAAATCCCAGAAATCCCCTTTAATGAAGCTTACAACAAAATCTTTCAAATAAGCGTACCTTCTTTCAGTGCAAGCCGCCAGCAACGATGCAGCCTGTGGGATCTCCCCAGAATCCGCTTTAACTAAAAGATGTGGCTCTATGTGCATATTGCTCCCTCCACACATTGCTGCAAGTTCTCCAAATATCTGCAACTTATCTTCCAAGCAATTGAAAATCTGCTGGTCATGGCAACCCAGAATTTCTACAAAAAATAAGAAATAATATTAGTAATAATTGAAGTTCCCTTTGTCAGTCTGCACAGAAAATACTGGCATTTTCTGCAGATGAAATCATTGGCAGACAGCGCCACCTGCTGGTTTACACACATCATAACAGAGTATGGGTTTTCCAGGAAATGTTTTATTGTTTTTCTAAAAATGTTGCTGCCATACGCAGGACGGCACATTATGCTGCGGCCATAAGCAGGATTTTATACTACCTGCCACCACATGCAGAAGATCCTTTGCTGAGCCATATTTGAGAAACCTTTGGACAGATTGTATATTACCTTGTGAATGTTCCAGGGAGCCCTGACTGGGTTCCTTGGTATAATAACACCATTTTTGGAATGGTCCCGTGAGGAATTGGCGGATGCCAATGAAACGCGTTGGGACAATTGTGTTGACTTTACTTAGGAGTCCCTTCTTCTTGTCTCGGTTTCTGTATTACTTGATGAAACTGGGCAGTCACTGTCATTTTGGAAGAGGGATTTCAAGGGTCATCTAGAGGGTTTATTGGGTAGATACAGGGACACATAGGGCTAGCGACCCAGTATCCCTGTCTCTTCAATATCTATTCTTTTCTACCCTCTGTCACCTTTATATGACATTTACCGTATGGTAGCCAGTTGTCGCATCTCCTAGGCTTTAGGCTACAATGCTTTCGAAAAAAGGAGTTGATTCATGGGCCCATATCTTTTAACATAGCTTTAATTAAATGTCGAGCTTTAATTGCGGTTACCCATTTGCGTGAATTGTTATTGGGGATACGGTTACCGCTGATAATACATCGCTTTGACTACAGCAATTTAGTTGCGTCATTTTCTCTAGACATAATTTCTATTGCTACATTTATAACAACCCAATCTACTAAAGCATCCCATTATTTAACCCACAAAGTGAATGGCGCAAAAAATAAATAAAATTTCCCCAATGCTACATTTGTTTCTTTTTTATCAGCTCACACACAAAAAGTAAATAAAAATTGATCAAAGGGCTGCATGAATCCCAAAATGGGATCAATAAAAACTACAACTACACAAAAAAAAAAAAGGCCTCCCATAAAGCTCCTTCAGCACAAAAATGTAAATAATTTGGGTGTCCAGATTTTTTTAAAGTAGTAAAACATAAAACATAAATTTGGGCCCTCCATAATTGTACTGACCTACAGAATAATGTCAACATGTCATTTTATCATTTTTATCACACAGCAAACACCATTAAAACAAAACCCTAAAAACCATGACGGCATTGTATTGTTTTCTCACAATTCCTATCCCCACCCAAAAATAAGTAAATAAAAATGCATACAATATAGTAGAGGTACTCCAAAATGGTAGCATTAAATAATACAACTCATCAAGCATAAAGCAAGTCCTCATACGGCTATGTTGGTGAAAGAAAAAAAAAAAAAGTTACAGCTTTTAAAATACAGAGATGGAAAAAAAAAAAGGGCTGTAGCCTTCAGGGTTAAATAAACTGAACAGAAGTTTTCTAGAACATAGACATTTGTCTTGGTAGCTCCTCTCGAAGCCTCTGTTAGAATTTCCCCAGAATTGATGGGAAGAACAGATACATGCGGTGCAATTCTTCCCGTACAAACAATGGACGGAGGCGAGTCTCTCCCGCTATCAGCGCTGCCGTATTTACGCACCTTGAAATTTTTGGGCTTTGGCTGCTCGTGCTTCAGCAGCCCGTTTATCTTCATCAGATTCACAGGGTTTCCTTT
This sequence comes from Bufo gargarizans, assembly GCF_014858855.1. Classification (NCBI taxonomy): domain Eukaryota; kingdom Metazoa; phylum Chordata; class Amphibia; order Anura; family Bufonidae; genus Bufo; species Bufo gargarizans. The sequence goes on along the minus strand of NC_058080.1, from coordinate 660,181,641 downwards.
CTTCTTCTTCTTCTTCAGGACAACTAAGTTCCAATAAAGAGCAGAACAAATGTAAACCGTTATCGTATGAGTGTGTATTATTTGTGCTCTACAGCAAGAAGCATAACTAGAGGAATCCGAACCAACAGATACAAAGAATGACCTGCGTTACCTCTGTACAGCGACCTGTATCTGCCTCATCCACGTATTCCGCTCATCTTTGGAGTTGGTATGAATTTCATACATTTCTGGCCCAGCGGAGGATGCGCTTATTAAGAACATCCCTCGCTCCTCGTTAGCCACTTCTCTCACAATCAACTTTTGGAGAGAAATGATGGGTGGTTTCTGATCCTGTAGTGAAAAGAACACATGTATGAAACATTTCATGATCATGATGTATAGATTAGTTCATGACAGCATGTATGCACAGTGGTCACACAGGCTCACTAGGTAGGTTTGGTAGGAATTAAAGGAAAGCTATAGATCAGGAGGAGCTGAGCAGATTGTATATAGTTTTATGGGAAAAGATTAAGTAAAACTTGCACATTAAATGTCTGCTTTTTCAGAGCTCGGCTGTACATGGGGGCCATCAGTGACTGACCGCTATCTCTGTATACACACTAAATGAGCAAATGATCGGGGCAATTATCAGGAAGGAGGATTCCTAGACCCTTGAAGCTCGGGGCTTCCTGAACTGCTCTTCATTGAAGCACATACATGGGCCCTGATTTATCACGCCTTTATTCTAGAATTATGGCTTCCGTCGCAAAATAAGACTTTTGCGACTTTTTGCACTCACTTGCGCAAAAATATTGCGACATTTTGCATTTTTTACACCACTTACTTCAGTTTTGAAATTGGGTGGAAAAGTGAACATGGCTTTCTATTAGGGATGAGCAAATCAACTTCGGATGCTTCATCCGAAGTCAATTCGCATAAAACTTTGAATACTGTACGGAGCGAGTTCTCCGTACAGTATTAGGCTACTTTCACATTTGCGTCCGGGGCTCCGCTTGTGAGTTCCATTTAAAGGCTCTCACAAGCGGCCCCGAACGCATCCGTACAGCCCTAATGCATTCTGAGTGGATGCGGATCCGCTTAGAATGCATCAGTCTGGCAGCGTTTGGCCTCCGCTCCGCTCAGCAGGCGGACACCTGAACGCTGCTTGCAGCGTTCGGGTGTCCGCCTGGCCGTGCGGAGGCAAACTGATCCGTCCAGACTTACAATGTAAGTCAATGGGGGCGGATCCGAATTTGACACAATATGGCTCAATTTTCAAATGGATCCGTCCCCCATTGACTTTCAATGTAAAAGTCTGGACGGATCTGTTCAGGCTACTTTCACACTTAGAATTTTTTTTACAATATAATGCAGACGGATCCGTTCTGAACGGATCCATCGTCTGCATTATATGAGCGGATCCGTCTCAGACGGATCCGCTCTGAACGCAAATGTGAAAGTAGCCTTAGAATGTATTGGCTCTGATGAGCTGACGTTATTACTTCTCAAAGTCTCGTGAGACTTCGGGTAATAACTTTGTAAATTAATTTCTACTTGTAAAAAACCTTTTACCGCCTGGAACCGAACCAGAGTTCTGTAGCAAGATTTTTTACAGTAGAAATTTATTTGCAAATTTACTACACAAAGTCTCGCGAGACTTTGAGAAGTAATAACTTCGGCTCATCAGAGCAAATACATTCTAATACTGTACGGAGCGCTCGCTCTGTACAGTATTCAAAGTTTTATGTGAATCTTTTTCGTATGAAACATCCAAAGTCAATTCGCTCATCCCTGCTTTCTATGTTAATGGGTTTCATTCCAGATTTATCAAAGTCAAATTTGCAATCAAGACGAGGAGTAGGAAAACTGGAGTAGCTTTCAGACACAAAAGAGTTGGGTTTAAGGATCAGACAAATTTATCAAACAACATGCGACAATTAATAAATGTGGCAAAATGTACTCCAACGCAGACTCAAGCAAAACTGACATCATAATAAATCTGTACACTGTAGCTATATACATGGTGTATGGATTTAGATTTCTACAATATGCGCTTCAGTGAGCGCGGAACTGGCAAGCGCTCACTTCGCTGCTCCTGCCTCTCCTCGGTCAGCTCCGCTAAAGCCTGGCACAGCACATCGGTGTGGTGTATCCTGCACAGCTGCTATATAGCAGAGGTTTTAGGGGAGGGCACAGGTAAGAGCTCCTGCCAGTACAGTACTCACTGCAGTGCATATTGTAGAAATCAAAACATATATATATATATATATATATCTCTACTGTGTATGGCTTATGTATGGGCTGTAGTGAAGAACGCTTCAGGAAGGACCGAACTTTTACATTTTCTTGAAAGTTTATGTATACTCTCCAGGATCGCCGTCTTCTCCACTTAGACAGTTGGCACACCTCAAGAAGCCACTTCAACACTGCAGATTTGGGTGCAAACTGGCCACGACCAGCTTTATGGTCACTTTACCAGCAGACGAAACAAATCATGAACACAAATCCTAGGCCGCCTGCCCACTGATTATACAGTATTTTTTCCTGTCTATTGGGATCTGGGTCTACCACCCAGCCCTCCAAAACACAGCATGGTGCTCACGCCACACAGAGTTAGAGAGTCCCGGCTCCCACAGGCCTCGACGCAGCCTGCTCCTTCCCCAGACGGGGAGCCCTGATTGAGGAGCTCAGCTGGCTGCTAATTTTCTAAATTACCAGCTTAGCTGCTGCAAACAGTGAGAAAAGCCTATTTTCCCAGCCGTTCCTGTTCTCGCCCAGGCTCCTCTGGGTGAGATACACATTTTCAATGGCCCTCAGGGCGCGCCACTGCCACAACTTTAAAAGGGTTTTCCAAGATTTTAACACTGATGAGCTAGCCTTAGGATAGGTAATATAGTATCTGATCGTGGAGGTCCGACAGCTGGGACCCCCACCAATCAGCTGTTTGAGAAAGCACCGGCGCTCCTCTGACTGTCACGGCCTTCTCTCAGCTCATCAAGCACTATACATTGTATAGTGGCTGTACTCATCCCGATTCACATCTATGGGGATGAGTTGGATCTAGGCCACGTGACTGATGAATGTGTCATCACTGGCCTAGGGAAAGCAGTGAGAAGGACGCAGCACTACGGCAAGTGTTGCCACCTTCTCAAACAGCTGGTCAGTGGAGGTCCCGGGTGTCGGCCCCCAGCGATCACATACTGATGACATATCCAGAGGACAGGTCATCGGTATTTAAATCTCGGAAAGCCCCTTTAAGCGTAAATTAGTGTTTATGAGCTCTCAGTAAAACAGAGATATGTGCCATAAAATGAGCCATCAGAGCAGCTCTCTGACAGACTTTATTGAAAGGAGAACAGAGTATTCTGCAGAATCTCTAAAACCTGAAGGCTAGAGAGGATGAACGGTTTAACATTTTTTATAAAGACAAAATAGACCAAAAAAATGTTTTAGCCCAAAATAAGTATAATACAAAACAAACTACCTTTGAATGACCATAGATCTTAAAGGGGGTTTCCACTGTCTTTCAACCATTGCTCATATATTACAATGCCTGCGACCACTCACCTAAGCCCTCTTTGATACTTCCTGTGACCTCACGTCTATTGCCTTTCTTCTGCATCCTTCAATTCCATCCTGGCCCTGGCCACATCCTCACTCATGTATATTACATGGGCATGGAGTAGGCAGCAGAACCCCCCCACAACCTCACTCGCTGGCACCTGCATAGACAAGCTTGTGGATGATGTGTCTACAGTGCAGACTTCGGAGAGTGAGGGGATCTAATGATGCCACCTACTCCCCATCCTTGTCAGTTAGATAGACACGAGTAGAGCCAGGACCAGGAGGAAGTAAGAAAACAGATTTGACATCACCGCAAGTATCCGAGAGGAATATGGACTGTAATCCAGATCTGGAGACAGTGGCAACACAGGTAATGAAAGTATATTAGTTAATGAGCAAAGTTTTGAAAAATTTGATTCGGCAGCTTCGCCAAAGTTTGACAAGAAATTTGACTCGTTATAAATTAATTAGTCACAAATCGCTATGTTAAAACCCTATTTAGCCTATCAATCAATGGGACAGTTTTTTTAGCGGCTGCTGAGACAGAAAAAAATCAATGAAGTCACCACGTGACCGCGCTGGGAGCGCGCAGTGACGTCATCACGCTCAGCGCAAGTCTTTTTCAATCAAGAGCTTGTCTCTGCTCGAGCAAGTGGATGAGGGGAGTATTTAATTTTTTTCGGTTCTTTCTAAAACAACTCCAGCTGCAATTTTAGGAAAAATGATTAGTTACCACGAAGAGCGAGGACATTTGGCTACATTTACAATTAAATTTTAACTAAAATTCTGACTGAATTCCACTTCGGATGGGTCTATTCATTCAACACTGCTTATAACATATAAGCAATGGTTAAAAGACACCGGACAACCCCTTTATTTTTCTCTATGGTGGCGAGGTCGAAAAAAATAAAACACTTAAGGTTGCCATATGGATCGCTGATGTCCAAAGGCTCATCCATCTTTTCTGACCCCCGATATAATTGCATATTCTATCTTGTTACAGTATATTGTATTCATGCTGCTTGCAGGGGACAAATGGATGAGCGGATCATAAAATGTAATCTATTGATTGGCTTGTACACGGAAAGAATGACTGCACAACCGATTAAACAGCAAACTAAATCCTTTTCTTGCTCGGCAAGGTTCAGCGAGTCTGGGGCTGGTACAGTATTTCCAGTTGGCAGTAAATTCGCTTTCCACTCATCGCTTCATTGCTTGACTTTATTACAGCAGATTAATGAAAAGCATATTGGATACAAACTCACCACAGCAGCAAATATATATTTTTGATCCTTTTCTTGGAGAAACAGTAGCACGTCGGATAAAAGAAGAGCTTGAATATCTGGGAAGAGGGGAACAAAAAGGTAAAATGTTCCTTACAGCTTGGAAAAAATGAGACAGTCTGAAGTGGCCAATTCTGCCCCACAAAAACAGCCCAAACACGGATACTACACGTATAAAGCCCTCCGCCAAGGTGGCCAGTGTATTATGCCACCTGGCACCATGCGCCCGTGTTCATTACATTCCTATGCTGGCAGCACTGTCCATCGCATTTCAAGGATTTCAGCTCCACTGCACACATGGAATAAAGCCCGTAGCACATTTCACATCCAGCAGTAAGAATTTCAGTATGTCTCCTTGGATAAAGTTTGTGCATATTTCGTCGGATCCCCCCCCCCCCCCGAGCTAGATTTCTTATCCCATCTCACATCTCTATCCCCCCTTGTACTGTAACCCATCGACTGCTGAACACTGGTACATCACAATTCATTCACAAACCAGAGGATATACAGAGACCTTCTGAATTCCAGTTCTGGAGCAGCTTTTCTTAGAACTCTACATTGTGCTGTTCTTCTGTTATCCCTCCTGGAAATGTCAACTGTGTATCACCATTTGCTTTGTAAATGAGGCAGGTATCTGCACTTCATGGTCAAGGGGTATGGTAGCACCAAGTCATCAGGAACAGCACAGAGACTTCTAGTATTCACCTAAACAGACATGTCAGGAAAGCAGATGGGTCTTCTTTAAAAGACCTGCCCCACCATAACTTATCACCTAGCCACAGGATAGGTGACAAGTATATGATTGTAGGGGTCTGACCGCTGGGATGTCCACTGATCATGAGGACAGCGTCTCTTAGTCCACCAAGGGAATGAAGCCAAAGGCACAAATGCATGCTGCATTCATCTATACGGGGTGGTCAGAGATAAGTACTGAACCTGGCTGGAGCGGTAGTGCACATTCTTCTGGTCATTAGGATTCCCAGCGGACAGACCCTTAGAGATCAAATACTTATCACCTATCCCGGGGCTAGGTGATAAGTCGTTATAGTGGGACAACCCCTTTAAAAGAGTATTTCAATCTCACACATGTTAACAGGATATGCCATCAGCGTCAGATGTATATTGGGCAGACTAGATGGGCCAAATGGTTCTTATCTGCCGACACATTCTATGTTTCTATGTTTGGAATTCCCACAGCAGTGAATGAAGAGCATCCGAGTATGCGCCCTGTGCTGTACTTCACTTCACTTCGAAGACCCCTTATGGAGAAAGAAGCAGTTTCCAGAGGTGGGACCCATAAGTATCGGACATTGACGGCATATCCTTGTGATACGCCATGAATGTCTGAGGTGGGAATAACCCTTTAAGCAATACCAAACACAAAACAGCTTCCTCTTAAGCTGGTTAACGTAGTTTTTGAAGGATCCATTTTCCATCTGACTTTACATGAAGTTTTCTAGGAATTTCTTATATACTGTCTAGCAAGGTTTTTACGTAACTTCCTTATAAAAGAACATATAAGTGAGAGATATCTGCACCGAGCCTCTCAGGAATGGCTATCCTATGCCATAGCATCAATACCCACACTGTAAGCGAGCTAGCCTTGAAAAGTCCTACCTACTGCTCTGGAAAGCAGATCTGAAAGGCCATTGAGGGGTTATTTCTGTAGATGAGGTGTCAATGTACCAAGTCCTGTGTACGTCAATACCTTTGAATCTCCCAGTGGCCGTTTTCCATAGGAGGACACCATCGTGCAGCAGCACCCTCTCTTTGATCCGTAGATCCTGCTTCGTGAAGACATGGCCGTTCTTCATTTTTGTGAATGTCTTATTCTCTATCTTGTTGAGAAATTCTTCCAGCTTTTGTTTTCTTTCAAATTCGCTGACTCTTGAATCCACAGCAGTGACCATGTCTTTAATTAGGCTGAGGGCTCGGCAAAGGTCCTTGTGTTCCTCAGTGCCCTCTAAAGATAACACAAGATCTGTGTTACATGAGGAGGGCCACAAATTACACATAGTACAGTAATAGAAACAGATGTAATGAGCCGTTATATGAAAATATATATATATATATATCTCCATTCTATCAACAGTGTACAATCTATGATTAGAAGTATAAAAGAATTACAGCGGCTCACCCTCTTTCTATATGGAAAAGGTGCTCACCCCCAGGTCCCACCCTCAGGACCGGTGAGAAAATGTATGAATAGCAAGTATGGGGGGGGGGGGGGGGGGCACACTCAAAAGGGACCACAAAGCGGTAGTAGTGTGAATACACTTTAATATATTGAAATATTTTAAAACATTAAGAACATACCCCTAAAAATTTGGACATACACTAAAATATGGACATACACTAAAATATCACATGTATATGTGATATTTTAGTGTATGTCCAAATTTTTAGGGGTATGTTCTTAATGTTTTAAAATATTTCAATATACTACCGCTTTGTGGTCCCTTTTGAGTGTGCCCCCCATACTTGCTATTCATACAGTGTACAATCTATATCTACTCATATGTTAGGACAAAATGAAAGGATAAGGCCAGAGACGCATTAGCAAGTTGGATGGGATAAACTCCTTGCAGCGTGCGTCAATGAGAGGTGCCGACCTCTGCTCCTTTGACAGGATCGTATAGCATTACACTGATTTATAATGCTGTGTAAGCCTTAGAGTACGGCAATCGACTTAATTATACTGACATAATTCTGTCAATGTAATACATTCCAGGACTCTAAGGGTTGCACAGCATTATAGATCAGTATAATAAAATTTTGTGCGATCCTGTCAAAGGAACAAAGGTCAAGACGGGACCTCATTGACACACGCTGCAAGTTTATCGCATTCAACTTGCTCGTGTGCGTCTGGCCTAAAAGAAAGACTATACAGGAGAGCAACCAGTAAGGCTCTGGTTACATGACATGTATGACCTGTTTAACATACCTGTATGCACCGAGATTTATGTCTTAAATCAATGACTGAGAAGCCATATACTGGCATCCATCACCCACAGGGTCACAATAAAAAATAAAAAAAAGGGGCATCTGTCAGCAGTTTTGTCCCTATGACACAGGCTGACCTGTTACATGTGCACTTGGCAGCTGAAGGCATCTGTGTTGGTCCCATCTTCATATGCGCCCGCATTACTGAGAAAAATGATGTTTTAATATATGCAAATGAGCCTCTAGGAGCAACGGGGGCGTTACCATTACACCTAAAGCCTCAGGTCTCTCTGCAACTACTGGATCCTCTTCACTGACGGGGCCAGGCGTGATGGTGTCTTCTCTGCCTAGCCGTGTCAATCTGCAAAGGGCACTGCAGTTGCAGAGAGATCAGAGCCTCTAGGTATAACGGCAACACCCCCAAATCTGCTGAAAGACTCCCTTTAATAATTTTTTTTTTCCTGGATACAGAGATTTGAAAAAGCTAAATCTATTCTATTCCATTCTTTTGTATTATTTTTTTATTCTATCCTATTCTTGTTTTTGTTGGTTGTGTAGTATACTGTTAAAACTACTCTACTGACCTCTATCTGGCTAATGTAACTTTCATGGTTTACAAAAATGTAATGTGAACGGAGACTAAAGCATATTGATAAATCAGGATGTCCACCCCTTGACTACTGATGGCCTATAGGTATATGATCGGCAATTGTTCCACTGATGTGAATGGGAGCAGTGCTGCAGTAACCAGCTCCATTCACTACACAATGGACGGAACAGTGGGGATGCAAGGTGATGGACCCCCGTCAATCTAATATTCGTGGCCTAGCCTCAGAATGAACCATCAATTGTAAAGGAATGGACATCCCCTTTAATTCAGGTTTGTGCTCCCCTAAGGCCTCTTTCACACTTGCGTTGTCCGGATCCGGCGTGTACTCCACTTGCCGGAATTACACGCCGGATCCGGGAAAACGCAAGTGTACTGAAAGCATTTGAAGACGGATCCGTCTTCAAAATGCTTTCAGTGTTACTATGGCAGCCAGGACGCTATTAAAGTCCTGGTTGCCATAGTAGTAGTGGGGAGCAGGAGAGCAGTATACTTACCGTCCGTGCGGCTCCCGGGGCGCTCCAGAATGACGTCAGAGCGCCCCACGCGCATGTATGACGTGCCATGCGATCACGTGATCCATGCGCTTGGGGCGCCCTGACGTCACTCTGGAGCGCCCCGGGAGCCGCACGGACGGTAAGTATGCTGCTCCCCCGCTCCCCGCTACACTTTACCATGGCTGCCAGGACTTTAGCGTCCCGGCAGCCATGGTAACCATTCAGAAAAAGCTAAACGTCGGATCCGGCAATGCGCCGAAACAACGTTTAGCTTAAGGCCGGATCCAGATCAATGCCTTTCAATGGGCATTAATTCCGGATCCGGCCTTGCGGCAAGTCTTCAGGATTTTTGGCCGGAGCAAAAAGCGCAGCATGCTGCGGTATTTTCTCCGGCCAAAAAACGTTCCGGAACTGAAGACATCCTGAACGGATTTCACTCCATTCAGAATGCATTAGGAATAGGATAAAACTGATCAGGATTCTTCCGGCATAGAGCCCCGATGACAGAACTCTATGCCGGAAGAAAAGAACGCAAGTGTGAAAGAGCCCTAACTATAGATGTGACGTCCATGTTACTGACCGGGTGTATATCGTAGTATTCTCTCCACAAGTACTGGATACTTAGTGATTCGCTGTGTGACGAGCAGGATGCATTCTGGGATTCCTCTGCGACGAGCCTGCAGGTTACTGTTTGTCACCTATAAACACGTTAAATATAAGTTTATTATGTGTAACCTTATTTTATTTCTCACCAACATGAAAATGCCTAAAGGCAAAACCTCTGAAAATATTAGTAAGGCTACTTTCACACTTGCGGTAGCCTTTTCAGACAGGCTGTTCCGGTATGTTTGCCGTGCTGTGGCCGGACCTCCGGCGCTACGGTGGACTAGCGGTAGCACGGATCCAGCAGCCTGTTTCCCAGCCGGAACAGCCTGCCGGAAAAGGCCACCGCAAGTGTGAAAGTAGCCTAAGTAACACATACAATTTTATAGAGCAATCCAAACAAACTACTATGCCTCTCTAAACATTTACTGAAGTGTCCACAGTGAGGCGCTGCAGTACAGGAAACATGTGATCACATGACACAGACATGTATTCCAAAAGAGAAAAATGCTGCATTTCTGTCTTTATTTACCACCTCTGGGATCCGCATCTATTACCAGATTTTTGCCCTGCTTGTCCGCCGCAGTGTACAGATAGGTGGCCGACTGCCTGTGCATGTACGACTCTCTCCTTTACTTCTATCAGAGTTCCTGCGCTTGCCTCTTCTCAGAACTGTGATAGAAGTGAATGGAGAGAGTCGTACATGCGTTGCCACCTCTCCGAAATGCAGGCAAACATGTCCTCAAGATAGATGAGGGACCCAGAGGTTGGAACTGCACCTATTAGACTTCCTATGGATATACAATAAAAGTTTAAGATGGGAATACCACCAGTGGTGACATCAATAAGTACGGCATGTGAACGATGAGGCCAATGATTGACTGCAGCGGTCACCGCTCTCAGGGTGTAAACAAACAGAGCATAGGCGCTGGAGCGGGAGGCTACTTAAATGGGTCAGCCACTTTATGGCTACTGACGGGCATTATATTGATTTATGATGCTATGTAACCCTTACAGTTCTGGAATGTATTGGATAACACTGACATAATACTGTCAGTGATATACAACACATTCCAGAACTGTAAGGGATACATAGCATCATAAATCAATATAATGCCATGTGATCCTATCAGTGCTATGTAGGTCCGGGCGGAAGCTCTCGCAGACATACTGCGTCCGATGTGTGGGACTCCCTCATGTGAAAGGGGCCTTACAGTTCCACTATATAGTGTCCACACAAGTCATCCAAAAAGACCACCCACCAGAAGAACATTTTTCAATGCAATTTGGGATGGTCATCTAAGGGGAGGAGGGGGGATAGACAGACGGATAATAAAAAGATAGATAGATAAAAATGCAAACAGGCAGCACTCTGAATTAATTGATGTATGAACACATTTTTTTCTACTTTTTTACTTTAATTATCTCAGAGTGCTGCCTATTTTCATTTTTAACTTTTGGGCTAGGCCCCATTTGAAAATGGTCCCAGCAAGTGGAGCGAAACGTTGCACAGGTGAATAAAGGATCCCACAATTTTTCACCTATTGGAAGGGCTGCGGTGTGTTTATTTTTTATAGATAGATAACAGACAGATAGAAAACTCAATAACTCACTTTTAGGAAATTCTGGAATTTTTTGTTTTGTTGAAGTTCTTTGAACAAATTCACGGCTTCGATGTGATGACTACAGAATTCTCCATAAATCCTCTTCATTTTCTCAGCATTCTCTGCAGAGAACTGTCAGAAAATACATGTAAGCAGCTGGTTAGAGGTACATATGGGAGACACTGCTGCTGCCACCATATTTCAGGAGGTAACTATTAGACTGCTATTAGCACAGAGTAAAGACATCATGTCCATTATACCGCAGGGTGAACACTGTAAAAACATTTTTTTAAATGGTGAAATTGTTTTTTGTTTATTCTGTCCCAAAAAGAAAAGAAAAAACTGTTAAACATTATAGGTATCTCTAAAATGGTGCCAATTAAAACTACAAATCATCCCTAAAAATTAAAAAAGTTATAGCTTTTGAAATGCAGAGATGAAAAAAATGTAAAGCATCTTTACGTCATTAAAGGGGTATTCCCATCATAGCCAATGGGGGCATATCGCTAGGATATGCCCCCATTGTCTCATAGGTCTCTGGGATCCGCACCTACATTGAGCACAGAGCAGGGAAAGGTGGCGGAGGGCGCACTGCCCATGCACAGCTGCCCTCCATTCATTTTTACGGGGCTGCCGAAAATAGCCGAGCGCTGGCTCAGTTATTTCTGTCAGTCCCATAGAAATGAATGGGAGCGGTGGCCGCGAAAGCTCGGTGCGCTCCCATTCATTTGTATGGGGAGAACGTTTGGCGGTTCTCCCCGCTACGTTCTCGGCGTAGGTGCGAGTCCCAGAGGTGGGACCAGTATACTATCAGACAATTGGGGCATATCCTATCCCCCATTAAGTACCTAACCACCAGGCTGTGTCTTTTAGATATTAGAGGGTGTGATTTATTTTAGGACATTCATTATTACATATCAGGTTAGGCAGCACATACCCATATTAGACCACTGAAAAATGACTTCATGACGTGTACCTGCTGCACGAGGATGTCCCCAATTCTGTGGATCACAAAGTTCCTGTCGTTTCCCTCCCTGGACTCCTGTTTCCTCTCTCGTAGGTTATAAAAGAAAAACTTATGGCTTTCCAGCAGCTCATCCAGACAAGGGAAGATTTTATCCACAGTGCTGTGGTCCAGCTGCAGCTCCTCCTTCATCCCTTTCCTGAAGATTTCAGACATAATGAAAAGGGTCTGGATATGATGCAGTTCCGTCTGCATGAGTTCTGAAAGGAATAATGAAACAACAGGATAGTACGCTGCACCTAAAATAAATTATCACTAGTGCAACATTTTCAAATTCATCATATCCTATGTTTAAAAGTATTAAATGGGTTGTCCAGGATTAGCAAAAACTAGGGCACAGGCAGGTGACGGTGGAAAATAATACATTCCCATTAGGCTACTTTCACATTAGCATTTTCAATTCCGCTATTGACATCCGTCATAGGATCTCAATAGCGGAAGAAAACGCTTCCATTTTGCCCCGATTCATTGTCAATGTGGACAAAACTGAACGAAACGGAGTGCACCAGAATGCATTCCGTTCCGTTTGGTTGCGCTCCCATCGCGGACAGAATAACGCTGCAAGCAGCATTTTTCTGTCCGCGATGTGGTGCGGAGCAAGACGGATCCATCCTGACACACAGTGTAAGTCAATGGGGACGGATCAGGTTTCTCTGACACAATAGAAAACAGATCCGTCACCCATTGACTTCCAATGGTGTTCATGACGGATCCATCATTGCTATAGATGACATAATACAACCGGATCCGTTCATGATGAATGCATGCTGTTGAATTATGGTAACGGAAGCGTTTTTGCATATCCATGATGAAACCGCAAAAGACGCTAATGTGTGTGAAAGTAGTCTTACTTACCCTCTGAATCTCCTGCGCCATTATTTGGCACCTCCCCACTGGTGTTTGTTTACACGCTTATGCGCTGACATCAGCTGACCACTGCAGCCAATCACTTGCCCCAAAGGTACACTGCTGAGACCAGTGATTGGCTGCAGCAGTGTTTGTCAATGTGACTTCAGTGCTGTGGCCCCCTATACAATGACCAGCAGGGAGGACTGGAATGGCACGAATGGACTGCTGTGCGATTCAACAGGTAAGCAATGCTTATTCCACACCATCCTCTGCCTGTGTCCCAATTGTGGCTAATATCTGACAACCTTTTTAGACTAAATGCATACGATCAGGATTTTGTGCTGAAAATCTGCACCGTAGGTCACACACATCGTATTCTATGAGAATTTTTAATTCCTGTGTACACAATGCCGATTTTTTTCCGTGCAGATTTTAAAATCCGCAGCATGTCAATATATTTTATTTTTCCTGACCAGATTTTTTTCCATTCGTTTCAATGGGAGAGCGAAATCCGCACCAAATCCACATGGAAATCCTTGAGGACAATCCGCATCAATTGGTCTGGATTTACATCTGGATTTGGTGCGGATTTCACCTGTGGATTTCAGTGTGAATTCTCCACACATAAATCCTGAACGTGTGCATTTACCCTTAGGCTGAGTTCACACGAGCGTGACAGATTAGGTCCGGATGCGTTCAGGGTGCGTTCAGTTAAACTCGCACCATTTTGCAAGCAAGTTCAGTCAGTTTTGGCTGCAATTGCGTTTAGTTGTTCAGTTTTTTCCGCGCGGGTGCAATGCGTTTTGATGCTTTTTTCACGCGCGTGATAAAAAACTGAAGGTTTACAAACAACATCTCCTAGCAACCATCAGGGAAAAACGCATTGCATCCGCACTTGCTTGCAGATGCAATGCGTTATTAACGCAGCCAGGGCTGCGTGAAAAACGCAGAATATAGAACATGCTGCGATTTTAAAGCATTGCAGAAGTGATGCATGAAAAAAAATGCTCATGTACACAGCCCCATTGAAATGAATGGGTCAGGATTCAGTGCAGGTGCAATGCGTTCACCTACTGCATTGCACCCGCGCGGAAATCTCGCCCGTGTGAACTCAGCCTTAAGGTTCATAGTGTTTCAGGCTTGAGACCAAAGTCCTCTGTTGTCCTACATCATAAAAAAATAAAAAAATATTTTAAACTTTTCATGAACTTATTTTTAAAGGGTTTCTACCATCAGATTTACTGTTCTGTAGCTGAATAACATTAGCGATGCGCTAATGTCAGCATAACAGTATGTTTTTTTACATTTATCCCTGCAGCCGTTCTGCTAAAATACACACTTTTACAATAAGCTAATGAGCCTCTAGGTGCTATGTGGGCGAAGATTCAGCACCTAGAGGCTCCGTCTACTCACCCTTTATCCCGTCCAGGTCCTCCCTTCTGCCCGCCCCGCTCCTCTTTATTGATGTCCAAGATCCATGCATCGCTGAGGAAATACGGCGCCTGCGCCGCTTACTTCTGTATTCGGCGCAGTGAGTGAAGGCCGCGCTTCTGGTGCCGCCTTCCTCACTGTGCCTGCCCTGACTACGTCACAGTGAGGAAGCTGGCACCAGGAGTGCGGCCTTCACTCACTGCGCCTGCGCCAAATACAGAAGTGAACGGCGCAGGTGTGGGATTTCCTCAACGATGCATGGAACTTGGACATCAATCAAGAGGAGCGGGGCAGGCAGAATGGAGGACCTGGGCGGGATAAAGGGTGAGTAGACGGAGCCTCTATGTCAGGATGGATTTGATTTAAATCAAACCGATTTAAATCACAATTTAAATCACTAGTCAGTAAGGCTTGATTTAAATCATAGTTTTTTACATAATGATTCATATTTGTACAATTTTTCTGTTGTACTTAGGAAGGAGAAAAATGTGTTTCTTTGGTCATCTTCATCACAGCACATCTCATGATGTTGCCTCATTCGGGCCACCAGGCCTTGCATTTCTTTGTTGCAGTGTTTGCATTTTGCACGCATGCCTGCCTTACCGATGGGTAAAGGAACTTCATTAAAATATTGGCAAACTGGGTCTCTTTTACGGCCTGCTGCCATTATAGTTTTTTTCCTCCAAGGAAAGAATGTGATAAACCTCAGGTCATACACACAAAAAGATCCAAAGACTTGTCTGTGAAGGTTCTCATTTATCCAGGTCATGGTATATCTGTAAAGAATAAATCAAGACAACTAGACTTACTGTAGATTTCTTGAAAACGTTTCACTCGTTCTTCCAACGAGCTTTCTCAATTCTGAGTGACTGTACAAAAATTCTCTCGGAATAAATATGTAACTGAATCAACATCTGGTAATTATACCCAGCATTGGGTCAAAGGTGTTGATTCATTATCCTAATTGGAGTCAGTAGGTGATAAAGACTTCCCAGAAAAAGGTGTCAATACAGCATTGTATGTGGCAGACAATAGATGTCTAACCCCCCCGCCTCTATTCAAGCTTGGCTTCTCCATTTTTACGTAGATGGCCTCTTTCACGTACAATGCTGTCTTGACACCTTTTTCTGGGAAGTCTTTATCACCTACTGACTTCAATTAGGATAATGAATCAACACCTTTGACCCAATGCTGGGTATAATTACCAGATGTTGATTCAGTTACATATTTATTCCCAGAATTTTTGTACAGTCACTCAGAATTGAGAAAGCTCGTTGGAAGAACGAGTGAAACGTTTTCAAGAAATCTACAGTAAGTCCAGTTGCCTTGATTTATTCTTTACAGATGATCCAAAGACTTGTCTGTCTGTGGCTGTGCAGTACTGTGCTCAGAAAGTTTCACTTAAATTTTGTAGTACTCCTTGTCTGCTTGCCTTTTCCTCCTTACACTTAGTTTCACTTTCTTCTTGTGCAGATCTATTCCACTCCAAACAATCAGAAAAATATTGTTTATATTCTATTCACTGAACTTTAAACTTGGCACTGAAGGGGTTGATTCTGTATTTATAGGTTTGTAGAAGTTAGGATTTAGATCTTTTTCTCAACTCTTTTCATGTTATAAATTCAGTTTTGAGAACTCCAAAATTAAACCAAGCATCTGTGATAATATCTTGTAGGCAGAGAAACTACCCAGTAATCTTACAAAAACCTCTGGAAGAGCATGACATTGTGAATGGATTAATGGAATTTAACAAAAATTAAACATATACAGCCTTATTCTACATAATTAAAAAAGTTATCTTTATTTCATAATGAAATAACCTTTGGATGGTAATATATTTTCCTCAAAAAGCATTTAATATTTAAAAAAATCAGATTTAAATAAAAAAAATCTGATTTAAATCTAAAAAAGTACGATTATTATATATATTTTTTTAAATCATTGATTTTTATCCACCCTGCTCTATGTGCTGAATCTACGCCCACATAGCACCTAGAGGCTCATTAGCATATTGTAAAAGTGTGTATTTTAGCAGAACGGCTGCAGGGAATTTTTTTTTAAAACATACTGTTATGTAGTGCTGACATTAGCACATTGCTTAATGTCAGTCAGATACATAACAGTAAATCTGATGGTAGAAACCCTTTAATTTTGCGTGCCACTATGTGTATTTTTTTTTTTTTTTTTTTTTTTTTTTATTTCACACTGGCAACCAGGCCTAATAATACCCTCCACTTCTTGGTCAGTACAGATCACTTTTCTGCAGTCATCTCATTATAATCACAGACAGGATTACAATGATAGATATCACATGATCCACCATTCACAATGGGTGATATCACAGCTTATCTACTCCCTCCTGACCTCTGCATAGGTCACAGAGCATGCCTCTTCCATTGAAGTCAAAGAGGTCTTCTCCTGTCCATAGTGTCTATGGCCCATGGTGGCTGCTGTTAAGCATCTCTCTAAATGCAGTTAAAACAGGCGAGGCAAGACGGCCGTCCCCATAATCGTTTTCAGAAAATAGAATTAAAAAAAATAATTAAAATCTGAAAATAAAAATGGATTACAGGAAAAGGATGTGTGTCACTATCTGAGGCGTGTCTGCAACACTATACCTAGATAAAATATGGTTTTGCTGTATATTTGACAGCAATTCAGTGGAGACTTTGCAAATAATACTTTTTGTTGCCAATTACCTCCAGCATTTTTATACATACTGTGGGGTTTTGCTCTGGTAGACAGGTTAGCGGACGCAGTATGAAGGCAATTACAAAGTCTTTAACTTAAACAGTTCGGTGTTTATTCACACATAAGGAAACAAAGGATGAAGGATAAACCACACCCAGTTGAGACTGCTGGCTGGGTTTTATGTAGGCCAAAAAAGACCCGGCCTGGAGTGTGGGGAGAAGCCACCCACCCAGCACTTTGGCTACTCCAAGTAAGAGCCGGCCCGGATCACCTTTACAGCCATACTAACAAGAAACAGTGTCAGTCAGCACTAGCTGCCGCTGACAATTAAAACTATCGTCTCTTACCTCACCGAGGCCAGGAATCTCGGTAACACATACCTTCGATCAATGACGGCCCCTTGCGCCTTCCTACAATACCCTAAAGCTGGACATTTATATAAATGACTGTGTGAATTCAGTTCCTTCCTTTTAATCCCCCTCACAATTCTGATTCTATTAATATTGGAAAACTAAGGAACAGGAAACATGAGTTAATTCTAGGTTACTTCCAATGCAATTATAGCTAATATGTTTACACTAATATACCGTAGTTATATTTTTATCCCTCCACCAATACACAGACTAATATGGCTTTTATTCCAAGTATATTCAGATACCGGTGAGAGACCATTTCTTTACAGATGCAGCAGAGCTAAACTTGTTAGCCTACTTTCACATCAGCGTTTTCCTTTCCGGTATTGCGATCCGTCATCTCAATACCGGAGGAAACTGCTTCAGTTTTGTCCCCATTCATTGTCAATGGGGACAAAACTGAACTGAACGAAACAGAGTGCACTAGAATGCATTCCATTTATTTGCATCCCCATCGCTGACAGAATAACGCTGCATGCAGCGTTTTACTGTCCGGCATGGGATGCAGAGCAAGATGAAACCAGTATGAAACATAACATAAGTCAATTGTGCCGGTTCCGTTTTCTCGGACACAAAAGAAAACAGATCTGTCCCCCATTGACTTACAATGCTTTTACTGCTGGATCCATCCTAGTCATTTTAGAGATAATACAACTGGATCCGTTCAGAACCGATGCAGACGGTTGTATCATCATGATGGAGGCGTTTTTGCTGATCCATGACGGATCCAGCAAAAACCCAGATGTGAAAGTAGCCTTAGTTAACTGTCTCTTGTCTACACTGGGATAATACAGTTAAAATCTTTTCCTAATGAAAACTCGCCCCCCCTCCCCCCCAATTTTTTTATTTTTATTTCCTTGGGAATACAATACCAGGCAGTAAAGCTGTAAGGGAGAGATTTATCAAAATTGGTGTTAAAAGAGTTGACTGACGCAACATATTCTACAGTTTTCAAACCACCCCCTCTATCTGGATACTTTTGCAAATACATGTAATTAAAAATTTTGTATAGCTACTGAGTTATTTCATAAAATGTATCTGAATAGCACCACCTGCTGTTTGTTCTTTTTCTTATTTCTTTGCCCTATTCACTGAGATGGCCGCACATGCTCAGTTTCATCCTTCAACTGCCTCCTGAGCTGTGATAGGTAGAGCACGGACACGCCCCCTGAGCTGCAGTAGAAAAGACACTCCCCTTCAGCTGTCAGCTTGATATAAATCTAGCAGAGCAATGAATGGGGAGATCTCTGGATCCATGTGAGGTACAGGGCTGGTTCTAGCTTTGTTAGAAAGAGATGGTCATGTACTATATGATGTCTGATTATCATTTTTTACATTGGTCAAGGGATAACCGCTTCAAGAAAAAATGGCTTAGCAACCAATTAAATTCCACCTTTCATTTTTCAGAGCGCCTTAGGAAAATGAAAGGTGGAATCTGATTGGTTGCTAGGGGCAACTAAGACAGTTTTCTTTTACACAGGTTTTAATAAATCTCCCCCAAATTTCAGGTCAGGTTGTTACCTACATAACTAAGTGAAGACCTGGTTAGTAGCACTTTATGTCCAGTTCTAGTCACCACGAGAAGAAAAATTAACTGATATACTGGCGAGGTGCTGTTCTTAGATATGTTCTAGCAGTAGAATAATTCTAGTCCTCCAGGGAGGTTTCTCTTGAGAGGACAAGCACAAGCTGTTTATTCTGGAAAAGCCAACAACACACTCGGCAGTATACGTCACCGTAATCCACTGTGTCTCCTGGGTACAGTCACTGACATAAGCTACTACTCTACTGCTAGCTGTAAGGACAAGCCTAGCTTACAAATGGAGTTTAAAATGATTATTCCTAAAGGTTTATAATGCTAAATTATAAAATAAATACCTGTTGCTAGTCCAGTGTCACCTCTGCTCCAGTCACCGCAGGTCACTGGTTACATCCAGGCAGTGGTCATGTGCCATCTGGGCACAAGACCTCTGTAGTCAGTCACTGCACAGACGTCATGTGCCTAGACCAATCTGACTGATGCCTGGAAGTGGAGGGCGGACACAACGATGGATCGGCGACTTAAATAGGTATTTTATTTTTTGTAAAGCCCCTTTATTAAACTATACTGTATACCATAATGCAAAGTCATAGGGAGAAATCTGTCAATCAGCGACTGGAGGGCGGGGGCAGCCTGCATATCATGAATACACTCAACTCTTCCTCCACAGCACTGCAACAATTTAATCACAGGGACTAGGGACGAGCGAATCGACTTCCGATAAAACATCCGAAGTCGATTCTCATAAAACGTTGTTTCAATACTGTACGGAGCAAGCGCTCCGTACACTATTAGAATGTATTGGCTCCGAGGAGCCGAAATCATTACTTTGTGAAGTCTTGCGAGACTTCGCATAACAACTTCAGAAATTGATTTATACAAGTGGTACCTTGGAACCGAACCAGAGTTTGGGAAATGGTTTTTTACAGTACAAATGAATTTCTGAAGTTATTATGCGAAGTCTCACAAGACTCATCGGAGCCAATACATTCTAATACTGTACGGATCACTCGCTCTGTACAGTATTGAAACAAAGTTTTATGCGAATCGACTTCGGATGTTTCATTCGAAGTCTAATCACTCATCCCTAACAGGGACTCTAAAATTGCAGCAGAAATGATGTACACACTACTGAATTGAGTGTCTGTATCTACAGCATGGAGGATGACCACCTCCACAGACCCCAAGAATGGGGGTCCAGCTCTCCCACCTTAATGGAGCTGCCGGTACCCCACCGATCAGAGTTATCCCCTATCCTGTGAGTAAGGCTACATGCATAGGACCGTTGTGTGTTTTGCGGTCCGCTAATCGTGGATCCGCAAAATAAGGATGGCATCTGTGTGTGTTCCGCAATTTGTGGAACGGCACGGACAGCCTTTAATATAACTGCCTATTCTTGTCCGCAAAGCGCAGACAAGAATAGGACAGGTAATATTTTTTTTGCGGATCACGGAACGGAGCAACGGACGCGGACAGCACACGGAGTGCTGTCCGCATCTTTTGCGGCCCCATTCAAGTGAATGGGTCCGCATCGAAGCCGCAAATACTGCGGCTCGGATGCAGACCAAAACAACGGCCGTGTGCATGAGGCCTAAGGGATACCTTTTAGGCAAGGGCTACACTCGCATGAGTTGCAAAAAATCCAACATTGCTGGATTTTTTGCAACTCATGCTGCAATGCTATTCATTTCTAAGGGATCACCTCTACTCTGCGCTGCTGGCCGCGACAGCTGTCGTGCAACCAGTGTCAGCGTATAGCCCTAGACAAACTTGGCACAAAGCTAGAAAATGATGAGCTGTACCCGTACATAGCAGGCTTACATTTGATTTTCTGACATTTTTTCAATCCCAAATGCGTCAAAGGGGCACGTTTAATTAGAACCGGAGTTTTAGACGTTGGCGCCGGCAGTGTATCAGCCGGAGTTCTATAGAGGCGTCAGCTTCTTCATAACTT
Source organism: Bufo gargarizans (assembly GCF_014858855.1). Taxonomy (NCBI): domain Eukaryota; kingdom Metazoa; phylum Chordata; class Amphibia; order Anura; family Bufonidae; genus Bufo; species Bufo gargarizans. Next base: position 660,160,659 of record NC_058080.1, on the reverse strand, counting down.
TGGCGGATCCACTGCCGCTTCTAAATGTAAGACAGCTCCCTTGATGCCTTACATTTAGACCATTTTCTACGCCTAAACGATGCCGGGCCGTCCTCTTCCCCGCCGATACCACATCCACTTTTTTTAGACCTGGCGTAAGCAGGGAGAAGTCGCAGATTGCAGCGCAAAGGACATCTGCACCACAACATGCGCCAGAAATACGCCTAATTTAGGAGTTTCTCTGTTTAATAAAGGGCCCTCTAAATTTGCTGCAGATTACTACCACTACCTCCTTTACTTAGACTGGTATAACAAAGAAGCAGGCAATGTCTTATGGAGGCCATCCCCGCTGAATAACTCAGGATATGAGCCTCCCAACTACTATCCCATATTCAGAGATGCGGTCAAATGAAAAAAATAAAGGTTGTTTTCATGAGGCTAGGTGTTTGCTATGTGCGCGACAGGTGTACGTGCGGTTTTCAGTGCACTGTATGTATTTATGCATTACTGTGTTAAATCCGTTTGTTACTTACCTCTGTTCTCTATAGATTTTAGGGGGGAAAAAAGGATGTTCTGGCTACATGCTAGCCATATAAACAGCAATATAGCCTTTTCTAAAGAAAACGGTTTTAGTACATATGTAGTACAGTGCTCTAGGCACCTTCCCTTAGGTTTATTTCACAGGAGCGATTCGGATTGTGTCAGGATCTGCTCAGGAAAAAAAAACTGATGGTTTTGCACGCAAGTTGAATCACTTTTGTCTGCGATTGCATTCAGTATTTCAGTTTTTCTCTGCACGGGTGCAATCAGTTTTTGATGTGGTTTTTTTTAGAGCAAAAAACGCATTGCATCCAGATTCTTTCTGCTTTTCACACAAGCCCCATGCATTTCTATGGAGCCAGGGCTGCGTGAAAAACGCACAATATAGAACATGCTGCAATTTATCCTGAACACAAACATCACGTGTGAAAAACACATGCACAGACCCAATGAAATGAATGGGTCAGGATTCAGTCTGGATGCTGTCCGTTCACAACACGCATCGCATCCGGATGGAAAACTTGCTCATGTGAAAGAGGCCTAAGAAACAAGAGATTCTCGGCACAGCTTACACTCTACTTCTGCATTTTTAGACAAGAAGAGGACAGTATACTACTACAGAGGGATCTGGATAGATTGGAGGCTTGGGCAGAGAAGTGGCAGATGAGGTTTAACACTGACAAATGTAAAGTTATGCACATGGGAAGGAATAATGCAAGTCACCTGTACATACTAAATGATAAAACACTCGATAACACTGACATGGAAAAGGACCTACAAAATTTAATAAACAGCAAACTAAGCTGCAAAAAACAGTGTCAGGCAGCTTCTGCCAAGGCCAATAAGATAATGGGTTGCATCAGAAGGGGCATAGATGCCCCTTGATGAGAACATAGTCCTACCACTTTACAAATCACTAGTCAGACCACACATGGAGTACTGTGTACAGTTCTGGGCTCCTGTAAACAAGGCAGACATAGCAGAGCTGGAGAGGGTCCAGAGGAGGGCAACTAAAGTAATAACTGGAATGGGGCAACTACAGTACCCTGAAAGATCATCAACATTAGGGTTATTCACTTTAGAAAAAAGACGACTGAGGGGAGATCTAATTACTATGTATAAATATATCAGGGGTCAGTACAGAGATCTCTTCCATCATCTATTTATCCCCAGGACTGTGACAAGGGGACATCCTCTGCGTCTGGAGGAAAGAAGGTTTGTACACAAACATAGAAGAGGATTCTTTACGGTAAGAGCAGTGAGACTATGGAACTCTCTGCCTGAGGAGGTGGTGATGGTGAGTGCAATAACGGAATTCAAGAGGGGCCTGGATGTATTTCTGGAGAGTAATAATATTACAGGCTATAGCTACTAGAGAGAGATCGTTGATCCAGGGAGTTATTCTGATTGCCTGATTGGAGTTGGGAAGAAATTTTTTATTCCCCTAAAGTGAGGAAAATTGGCTTCTACCTCACAGGTTTTTTGTTTTTTTTTTGACTTCCTGTGGATCAACTTGCAGGATAACAGGCCGAACTGGATGGACGAATGTCTTTTTTCGGCCTTGTGTACTATGTAAATTAATACCCCAACATCTGAGCATAGTATCCAAGTTATTCAACAACTGTAAATGGCACGAGCATCGCTATAGCCATAGCAGCCAAAACATTGTACCTTTTTGCAGGGGTGTACCTAGCCATTCTGCTGCCTGAGGCAAAAACTGAAATGGCATCCCCCTCCATGCCAATTTCTTAACCTAACCCCTTTGACACAATGAAAGCGCTCATTGCCCATGGCCTTTCCGCTGCTCCCCTCTTGCTCCTACCTGAGGCGAACGCCTCACCTGGCCTCATTGGTGGTGCACCCCTGGCTTTTTGTAGGGAATAACAATGCGTGTGTTGGGGTCCTAGGTTCGAATCCGACCAAGGACATCTGCATGGAGTTTGTATGCTCTCCCCGTATTTGCGAGTGTTTCCTCCGGGTACTCTGGTTTCCTCCCACACTCCAAAGACATACTGATTATGAGCCCCATTGGGGACGGCTTGATGCCAATGTCTGTTAAGCGCTGCGGAATATGTCAGCGCTATACAAGTGGTATAATAAATAAATACGAGTTTTCCGATCTATAATGCTATGCCGATGTTTTAATTTTCTTTTAATTTTCTTATTTTGCCACGGGGCCCTATGAATTATAGTGATGTCCCAGGCCTTCTGATCTGCCAGGGAAATAGCAGACATGCTAGGGGGCATGGAATTGTGTTTGACCTGCCTAAAATCTCTTATATCAGGACACAGGATTTCCCGTTTTGGTCTCCAGGCGATTATTCGAAGGTAAAAGCGCAGAAACTCTGTAATCCTCTGTTTATACTCAGCCAATGGAAAGAAACCATTTGACAAAGCACTCTAAACATTGCTGGAAGGAGGCTGAAAATGACTCTTTGAAGAACATAAACAGGAACAAACCCTAGACAGTATGGAAAAATGGATTTCCTCTACTGTTCTAATACAAGGCAAGCTTGAAAGGGTCAAACCCATAGTAATACTGAATTATTTAACACTTGCAGCGTGCTCCAGATACTTTTCAGTTCTTCTTAGAGAAGTCACTTGAAGAAGCAAGTAAGAGGAAAATGAAGTCTGACTTTTGTACGTTCTGTTAATCAGTCTTTCCTTGTATAAGTAAATGGTTAGCGAGCGCTGGAGAAGAATCTGCCTGAATTACACAAATATACCATAGAACAATAGAAACTCCAATCATTATTCCAGCAGGTTCCCCATTATTTCCTTCCCCAGCAAGAGTTTATTGCAAAATAACTTACCGAAAATAACGTCCTGTCTTTTGATGACATTTTTTTCTTGCTTATGACAGAAAGACGATTCCACGACCGAGCTCCAAGACTCTGCTTCAAATTCCAGAGCGTCGCTACTGAAATCGCTCCACAGGGCCGAGTCCACGACATCTAGGTACAATAGTAAAGCTAGAGCTGTAATTCTACTCCATTATCTCTGCATTGGAAATAAAAGGCCTTAATGTGTGGAATAATACGGCACTTCACAGCTCTATATAATGGCGGGTTTAGGTGTGGCGCACCTGCTCTATGAGCAGCCATAACCTGCTATTACTCCTGTAATACTATACTGTGCTCCTTCAGGTTACTGTACGTTCAGCTTACAATGGACTTTCTGGGGCCTTTGGAACTAGAAAATCAAATTCACCTTACACTGCAGATCTGTATCACGTGAAATTGACTAAAAGGCCCAGATCCAATGAGAGTACCATCTGCCATCTACCTGTACCTATATAATCTACGTGTACTGTACTGATCTCTATCTGGGCTACATATAACGTACTGCATGTATTGTACTTCTATAGACCTGTGCTACATCTACCGCATGTATTGTAGTGATATCCGTCATACATGCATTCCCTCAGCAGCTTTCTCTTTGATATGTAAGGATTTCCTTTCTTTATATTGGCTGTCTGCTTTGTTTTCTTTAACCCTTAGGATACTGGAGGTTTTTTTTTTTTTTCTTTTTCTTCCCTTTCTTCCTGGAGCCATAATTTTTTTTTTTTTCTGTTCACATATCCATATGAGGGCTTGTTTTTGCAGGACAAGTTCCTCCACAGTTTTACAGGTTTTCCCTTTGCGGCAAAACAAACCCGTGCCCTTCATTCTCTGGGTCAGTACGATTACGACAATACCACATATGTATTGGCTTTATATGTCTAATCAAAAAATTTATTAAAACTTTGAATTTTATTTTTTTAACATCACCATATTCTGACCCTTATAACTTTTGTATAATTATGTCTACTGAGCTGTTGGGGTTGATTTGTTTTGCTGGATGATCTGTAGTTTTTTTTTTTTAATACCGTTTTGGAATGTGTGTGTCTTTGTGATAGCATTTTATAAAAAATTTTGGGGTAAGAGAAGCAATGAAAAAATGGTGAATAGGCCATTACGCCATTCGCTGTATTGGAAAAACGAGATTTTTGTATAACTTACCAGTAAAATCTCTTTCTCGCTCTTTCCTTGGGGGACACAGAAGACCTTGGGTAGAGCTCATCTCCATAGGAGGCGTGACACTAAGTGAAGACTGTTAAGCCCCTCCTCCACAGCTATACCCTCAGCCTGGAGAGAGAGACTGCCAGTTGCGTGTCCAAGTAGTGAAAAAAGGCAAAGTCCAAAAATGGAACCAACAAGCCAACTACCCAACGGGTAAAACAACTCGGAAACCGTGTAAAGAAAAAACAAGAATGGGTGGGTGCTGTGTCCCCCAAGGAAAGAGCGAGAAAGAGATTTTACTGGTAAGTTATACAAAAATCTCGTTTTCTCGCCCAGTTTCCTTGGGGGACACAGAAGACCTTGGGACGTTCAATAGCAGTCCAAGAGGGGAGGGACCACAGCACCAAGGCGAAGCACCCGAAGGCATCAAGAAACCACCGCCTGCAGACCAGGCGGCCCAAGGCAGCAGCCGCCGAAGCCCAAGCATGCACCTCGAATAACTCGGTAAGGAGGAGTGCAAGGAAGACAGTGACCGCCTTGCAAAAAAGGAGGCACCGACCGCTCTGGTGAAAGGAACGGTAACACCAAAAGCATAACCCAGCCCCTGGTGCGGCAACCACAGCAATAGCTACTCTGAGAAAGCGGAGGAAAGGCACCTTTGGAGGCCGTCAACCCCGTGCGCGGACCTCCAGAAACACAAGAGACCGAACGTCGACAAGAGTCGGAGATCTCCAAGTACAAACTGTAAAGGCCCAAACAACTTCCAACCGGTGAAGTGTCCGTTCCCGGGGAAGACAAACACCACCTTCAGAAGGAAGGAAAAGACGGGATGGAGAACAGCCCCGTCCCGAGGAAAGACATAAGACTCGGAACAAGACGGGTCGCCACTCAGACACCCGTCAGACACGATGGCTACGGAAACACAACCGTACAGGACAGAAGGAGTAGAGAGAACCTCTGTAACGGCTCCAAGGGAAAGACTGGAGCGCCAAGAGCCCAGTATGTAGTCCCCAGGGCGGTACCGGAGGGCCGTACAAAGGAAACCAAGAGCCGCTCCAAGGAAGGAGGTCATGACAGGCCCAGAGGGCTGGGGAATGCTGAAAGAGGAAGGACAGCGCCGACACTCGACATGCCAAGCAACAGAGTCCCAGTCCCAGGTCCAGGCCGGACTGGAGAAAGACAGAACCATGGAGAAAGAATGTCAGAGTGGGGGAACCCCAGCTTCCCACAGAACCCCAGGCAAAAAAAACCTAAGTCCTACAACAGACCCTGGACAAAGCACAGCCAGGAGCGACGACTAGCGTGCCCGCTGGAACCGCTTGGGCGAGCGGGAGAAAACCCAATGTGATCAGGCGCAGACCAGTAACATGGGCCGAAGGGTCGGCAAACCGATCCCGTCGCCCCCGAGCAACGTCGTCCCGCATACACCCGGAGTGGGGTAGCATTAGGACAGACGGAAGGAACTGAAAGGGTCCACCCAGCATCAGACAGATGCCAGGACCCAACAGGCTAAATTCCATGTCGACGCAGTCACCAAGGAAGGTGTTCTACAGTCTCGGCGCGGGAGATCTAAGGACAATCTCGACCGAAAGGTAGTCCTCCCAGGTACCGAGAAGGTAAGTTCACAGCAGGACCATTACCCAGAATGGAAAAACGCAATCTGCACCCAGCGAGAGGACAGAACGCGGTAGACCCGGAAACAGCTAGTACTGCCAGTGAGAATGAGGGAGACGGTATGAGACCACAAGGAACACCGGAACCATCCAAGTGAACAACCATGCGCTCCCCAGAGGCAGAAGCCACAATCGGAGTGATATGCCCCGAGCGGGAGACAAAACAGAGCCTGCGAGAAAAGCAATCGAGACAGAGGCCGGCAAAACACCCTCCAATCGAAAGGAGGAGTGGGCAACAGGGAAGCCATAGGACAGCTCAAGAGCAGAACCCCCGCTACTCTGTGAAACGTCCAGCTCACCACCTCGCAGAAGGCGAACACCCTGAAGAACCCAAAGTGGAGGTCCTTCGGACCTGGGAAATCGAGCACCCAAGAGAAGCTGGGTGACCTTCCCGAGAAGAGCGTCCCGAACCTGGTAGCAGATCAGACTGAAGCGCAGAAGGCGCCAATAGGAAGGACACATACCACACTGCATCCGAAGAGGAGAAAATGGTAGTAGGCGAGGGAACCGTAGTCCCGCCAGAGTCAATGTAGAATCCGAGGGGCGCTGCGAACAGCACTCTTGACCATGTGACCGCTTACGCAGGGAAGCAATGCTGCGGGAGGACGAATGGGTACGCCTCTAGGAACCACAAACACAACCCAGGTGGAAGAGCCCACGAACATGGTGGACACCGTCACAACGGGACCGCAATATACAATCCAAACTAGAGAACGAGTACCACCCAGCTCAGTGCAGTAGACGGCAAGTAGGGCCCATCCGGAACAAGTGGATAGAATGATCTCTTCAGAGCGTGCAAGGCCAGCGGCAAGGAAGGGAGGCACACGTTCGAGCAGCCCCGAAAGCAGTGAGAAGGCCAACCACCTACAGGAGGAAAAGGCATACACGGCCCAAACAACGCACAGAGCGCACAGAACGTCCGCTCACTGCAAAACGTCACTCAGCGAAGAGGGACAGTCACAGAGTCCCAGTATCCACAGAAGAGCAAAGTGCAACCGAAAGGGGAGTTCGCACAAGACTAGTACGGCATGCGACCGAACGCAAGCAGTCCACCCAGAAAAGGGGGAATGTACCTGGCAAACACCGCAGTCGGCAAGAGTGCAAGGCCCGCCCCAACAAGGGGGGCGACGCCCAAGGCCAGTACCCACTTCAGAGAAGCAGGACATACCATATTCCGCCTAGACGGGGGTCATGCACATGGCCGCACGGTATCCAACAGGAATGTAGAAGGTCCACCTAGTGAAAGGGGGACATGCACAGGGTTATCCTAGCATCAAATGATTGTGCAATAATCCTCCCAACACCAAATTTCGTGAGAGTGCAACTACTCCGCCAATGAATGGGGACAAGTACCAGTTCAGCACAGACAAGGACAGCTGTGAATCACGTGAGCGTGCAAAAGTCCGCCCATGGAACGAGGGGCGGTCATGCACAAGGCCAGTACCGTATCCAATGGGAGTGCAAGCATTCCACCCCTGTTAGAGGCCATCGTATCCGGCGAGAGTGCAGGATGCCGGCCCCGAAGGGGGGGGGGGACATGCACATGGTCAGCATCGCAACCAGGGAGAGTGCGAGCACACCGCCAAGGATGGGGATCATGCACAAGGCCAGCAATGTGCTGGTGAGAGAACAACCCCAGTCAGCGAGAGTGTATGTATGCCGCCCGCGGCAAGGAGGCATGCCCATGGCCGGCAGCGAATCCAGTGAGAGTGCAGCACACCGCCCATGGAAGGGGGGGGGGGGGGGTCATGCACATGGCTGAAAACGGATCCAGCGAGAGCGCAAGCACCCCGCCATGGAAGGGGGTCATGCACATGGCCAGCAACTTACCGGCGAGAGAAACAACCCCAGTCAGTGAGAGTGTATATATGCCGCCTGAGGGAAGGAGGCATACCCAAGATCGGCAGTGAAGCCAATGAGAGTGCAGCATACCGCCAATGGAAGGTGGTCATGCACATGGCCGGTAGTGAATCCAATCCAGCGATAGTACTGCGTCCTGCCTGCGGAAGGTGGTCATGTACCTGGCCAGCACCGCACACGGTGAGAGTACAGTATTCCGCCAATGGAAGGGGGTCATGCACATGGCCGGCAGCGAATCCAGTGAGAGTGCAGCACTCCGCCTATGGAAGGAAGCCATGCACATGGCCGGCAGCGAATCCAGGGAAAGTGCAGCGTTCCGCCTATGGAAGGGGGTCGTGCACATGGCCGGCAGCGGACCCAGTGAGGGTGCAGCACTCCGCCTATGGAAGGAGGTCATGCACATGGCCGGCAGCGAATCCAGGGAAAGTGCAGCGTTCCGCCTATGGAAGGGGGTCGTGCACATGGCCCGCACCGAATCTGGTGAGGGCGCAGTAATCCGCCTAAGGGGGTCATGCACAAGGCCAGCCCGCAGCCAGGGAGAGTGCCGTATCCAACCTAGGAAGGAGGGTCATGGCAGGTACCACAACTGGAGAGGGTGACGAATTCTGCCTATAAAGGAGAACAGGCACCTAGCCAGAGCCGCAGCAAGGGAGTGCTACATGCCGCTCATGGAAGGGGGGGGCATGCATACAGGCAGCACTACTGAGATGAGACTGCCGCGTCCTGCGCAGCCCACAAGAAACTACTCCGTTATTCCTCCATTTCTTATAATGATAACACAGCCTCCCTGAGGCAGGCAGGGGGACACCATACAGGGGCACAGGCTCTCTGAGGAAAGGAGGGCCAGCCAAACAGTCCCATTGGGAGCCGGCCAGTAGCCAAAGGGTTAAAGGATCCGGCCTGGGGGCGATGCTGCGATCCCCTGGGGGCGGGGGGACCTCCAGGCGGGAAGAATTCGCGCCTGGAGAAGATCCCGCCCCCTCCAACAGAGGCCGGAATTTTGCGGCCTAGTAGGCCGAGAAGCCGGGGCCTAAATTTTTGCGGCGCCCGAGGCCGCACAGTGTTCAATGTACCGGCCGGGACCCGAGCCAGAGTGGCGCATTACACACCGGGCGCGGGAGCCCACCCCGCGGCCGGAAGATTCAGGGGCCCGGATGGAGCGCCGAAACTGCGGCCCAGCAGGCCGTGAGGCCTGGGCCAGAATTTGTGACGCCCGGCCGACCGGAATGCAATGACGGTCGGCCGGAGCCAGTTAGAGCATCGCTCAGAAGTCCCATGCCGGCCGCGGGGGCCCACCCCGCGGGCCGGAAGAGTCAGGGGCCCGGAAAGTTGTGCCGGAGGTGCGGCCCAGCAGGCCTAAAAACCTGTGCCAAAATTTGCAGCGCCCGGCCGGATTGTACATGCCGGCCACAGGAGCCCACACCGCGGACCGGAGGCGAGGCCTTACACCCCTGCAGTCAGGAACGGGCCCCAGGCCCTGAACAGCGCACCTGGTAAGGAATGGGGGGCCAGATAGGGAGCCGCTGGGACGAAGAGCTGGCGACAAAGCGCCCTGAGTGCAAGGCCTAATGCACAGAGATAACGCAGGCAGATGAATGATCAACCGCGGGCACGATCCGGCCCTCAGGTGACCGGACGCCGCCCCCCCAAGGGAAGAAGGGGGGCAATGCGGCTGAACCTATTCTGATGGAGGTCAGAAGAGGAGGAGAGGGAGCAGGGAACAGCCGCCCTGCAGCACCCAGAGGCCCCAGTATGGGGGTCCAGCACGCAGGAGAAGGGGGGGGGGGGACGTAGGGCTGGAGAAGCCTCTCTCTTACCACAGCCGTCTTCACCCTCGGTCAGTTCCAGCAGGGTCGCCCCTTCAGCTTCTGGCACCGTAGTGGCAGGACGCTGGAAGAGGGACTTGGCGTGCGGGCGACCCTTGCGCTGGCGGGATGCAGGGGAGCTGGGCTGCCCTGGTCCACCTTGCCTTCTGTGGGGGAGGCAGCAGTGCGGGAGACCGGCACTGGCGCAGCTCGACCCCGGGAGAAACAGAGAGGTCTAGTGCGTCTCTGTTGTCCCTTGTATGATCTGGAACAAAAATAAAATAAAAATAAAAAATAAAAATTTAAACAAGGAGAAAAGAGCCCTGCAGAGCAGGGAGTGTCTTGCCTCCTTGGACACTAAGCAAAAAACTGGCAGTCTCTCTCTCCAGGCTGAGGGTATAGCTGATGGAGGAGGGGCTTAACAGTCTTCACTTAGTGTCACGCCTCCTATGGAGATGAGCTATACCCAAGGTCTTCTGTGTCCCCCAAGGAAACTGGGCGAGAAACTATTTTTATATTTTAATAGTATGAGCATTTTCGGACGCGGTGATGCCCATGATGTTTATACTTTTTATTATTTATGTATACATTTTTTTATTCTAAGGAAAGGGGGGTGATTAAAATTTTTATATTTTTAAATATTTTATTTTTTTATGTTAAAACAAAAATGTTTTGCCTCCTTAGGAGGTTACAATCTACAATACTTAGTTTTTTATTGAATATTTCTATACTCCCATAGGGAATATAGAAAACCTTAGATTGCCGATTTGTTATGTTGGCCTGCCACCAGCTTCAGAGAGACCCAGCCTATTCATGGCATTCCTGATTGCCGCACTGTTTAGATGCCGTGATCACACTTGATCACGGCATCTAAAGGCTGTAATGTCCGCAATCAGCATTATTGCAAGTCACGGACATTAGCCACGGGCCTCTTCTGTTTGAATCAAAGTGCAGAGGGAGCGGCAGTTGCAGAGAGAGCAGAGCCTCTAGGTGTAACAGCACCGCCCCCGTTGCTCCTAGAGTCTTAATTGCATATATTAAAACATAATTTTTCTCAGCAATGCGGGCACATATGAACATGGGACCAACACAGATCCCTTCAGCTGCCAAGCGCACATGTAACAGGTCAGCCAGTGTCATAGGGACAGATCTGTTGATGCTTCTGTCTTGAGATGTTACACCACTTTCTACACTGTCCCTTTATTGGAGTAAGAGTGCGACAATTTTTGCGACTTTTTTAAAAAGTCGCTTTTGATAAACAGGCTAATCACACCAACTTTCCGAACCACTTTTCGAAACTGTAGTAAGTGTCAAATAAGCCCAAAAGGTCATAAATCCCTATTTTATGAGACTTTTTGAGGCCAGATTTCTGGAGTGCAAAGCCTGATAAATTCCATCCACAGTTACAGTATCGATTCATTCTGGGACTACCACTGTAACCTAGAAATACTGTGTAGGGAGTGCTGCTAGTAGCATCGTAGACCGCAAGGGAAGATGGCTGCATAGACATCAACCAAATGGGGTTTTCTTTTTTCTAGGGAGATTCCCCCTTTGTAAAGTAGTTTGTGTGGGGGATGGAATCCTCTTTGAACTGTATGTTATATAAACTACGAACATCAAAGATAAAAAATAAAATAAAAAAAATTATACGAATAAGAATATTCCTGAATACTCTAAAATTGGGAAAGGTTCAGTTTCTTATCAATGTCCAACTAAAAATCTGTAAATTAACCTTCAATGGGGAAAGTATCCATTGATGGAGGGGTTCCGACTGATTGCAGTAGCTCTTCTGACTGTGATCTGGACCGAGAGCCACTTGTATCCCCATCAGATTCCAATGACTGGTCCGACCTCCTACATGGCAAGATAAACCATGGTGAACAGACATAAGGAACAAGCTGGTAATAAACAGAAAATTCAATTTATAAATGTTTTACTGCCCTAAATGCACTCCCATACCTGTCTATACCTGATACAGGCACAACTCGGCAGGGTGCACTGGATTTCCCCAGAGACAGTGATGTGGAGGGAGGGGATGTTGAGAGAACAGGTTGTGGGGTGTCCTTGAATGATGAATCTGTAATATACAAAGTAAGAATATCACATGTCATTTCACATCAGTAACTTCTGCGGCAATGTGAATAGGCCAAGATCAGAGAATAGGACTGATGGGGCATAATGCAAAGAATCTGCTTGCATTGCCCCTCTTATCCACGGCCTGGTATTGTACCCCATGGATAAGAATAGGCAGTGTCGGGGGATTCTTTTTCTAGTCTTGGAATACTGATTTCAAGCCTACAAAATAAAAAAATGTACTCAAGAACAGAAAATTTTATTTTCATTATTCAGAGACATGTGACTGGCAACAAACATCATGTGGGGAAGGTCAGCCAGCATCTGTGAAATATCATTGTTATTGTGGACCTTGTCACATATCTGATCACATTCCCTGAACATTCTAGAACACAGGCAAATGCACTTTTTTTGTTTTTTGTGGACTCTTCTTATAATGCAATAGTGGCAAAAGGGAAAGAAAAGGCGCCGATAGGGAGATTAGGTGCAGTGCACACAGCAGTATGTAGAGGCTCACCTCGCAACATTAAAGAGGTTGTGCAGGCAGTATATATTAATGCTTAAAATAGGTCATCAATATCGGATTAGAGGGGGGTCGGACACCCAGCTTCCCCACCGATCAGCTGTTTGAAGAGGAGGCGGTGCTCCACCACAGCGCTACTTGCTCTTCATTACACTGCCCATTGTCGCGGAAGCGAGTGTAATTCACTAGAATGGAGTAATACTTGTACTCTCACCACTCCGCCGCTGCAAGGGAGACGTGCATGGAGCGCGGCCTCCTCTTCAAACAGCTGATCAGCGGGGATGTCTGTTTTATATTAATGAGGACAGGTCAAAACCCCAGTAATTACGTGCTTGTAGTGATCATAGATGTTGGTAGATTATGCCAGTGCCCACAAGACCCTCCGCTGTTTGGTGCATACTGCATGGATGCAGGGGAGTGTTTCAGGTGAATGGACCCAAGCTACCAGTTGACAGGATCCAAGATGGCATGATCCAAGATGACAATTTAATCAAAGCCTTTATCTCCATCTTGGATCTTGTCAGCTCGTAACATTTGAATTAGAAAATATATTGCAAAGTAGTGGAGGAGATGCCCACAGTAACTAATCAAGCTACAGTTTTCATTTTCCAAAGCGCCACTGAGAAGATTTCCAGTGACAGAAGTCCCTAGCCAGCTCCATGGGAGTTTGGGTATTCTACAGGTCTGACCTTCAGGTCTTCACTGTCAGCATAACTGACATGTCAGAGGTTACATCTAGGCTAGATTTCCACTTTATGCTCCGAGACTCCTCTTATCAGATAACTATAGTGTTTTTGATAACTGGGCATGTCCAATTCCTTTGAGCTGCACAGCAGAAGACTACAGGTTCATAATCTTTAAGTGAACGGAGCTTAGCCTCGCCCAGGCCATTGATAATAGTCTTTGGGCCAGCGGTAAACAGCGAGAAGGCTGGGCGCTGCTGCCTTCTCAAATAGCTGATCGGCAGGGGTCCCGGGTGTAAGACCCCCGCCGATCAGATGCTGATGATCTATCCAGAGGATAGATCAGTTTAAAAAAACTGCAGAACCCCTTTAATATATCTTCATATTTTTATCAGTCATCTTAGGATTTCACTATACATGGACTGTGTGTCTGTTTAACTATAATCAATGGCCAGGAATGAGTATATGACGATAGGTACTGTCAGTGAATCAATGTCAGGTAGTGGACGTTAGAGTGGAGAGTATTCCTAAAATACTGGAGAATTAAACCCCCAGTAGCTATAGAAAGTAGGCCTTTCAGCCCCCTGACTGTATTACACAGCCCAATTCTGCAGGCGATTGTCGGGGGAGAAGCGTTCCATCCTGGCAATCGTCGTCTCACTAGCTGTTACATGCAACGATCTCCTCAGCAACATGGAGAAGAGTGATTGCTGTGCCATCGCTGGTCCCTATGCTGTGTAGTTATTTGCATGCTGAAAATTCAAGGTTGCCCAATGAACGAGCAATTGGCGGCAGTATTACACTGCCAGTTGATTGCTAACTAGCGTTACTATGAACACTCATTAGCGATCATCTGGCAAGAATTCTACCAGTCTAATACAGGCTTTAGACACAGCTGCAATACAGAACCTGGCCCCTGGACAACTGTGGCACTGTCACTGGAGATTAAGCAGACCCCTTTTTTCTCATCTTGGACAAGCCCTTTAAATGACAGTAGACATAAAAAATTATTAGAAAAATCCCCACTTACTTGAAATGACAGCAGGCTGTTTATACTTTGGGTTATATCGGTCCTGAAACTTCTATAAGACAAAGCCATGCATTTACATTAACATATAGTGGTATAGAAAAACATTTGTCCAACACAGACTGAAAGGGCTTACCACCGCTCCACAACTAGGAATGAACTTAAAGGGATTGTGCACCATTGGGGGGTGGGGGTTAGTGACAATTTGACATGAGTCCTGACGCAAGGAGAGCAGCAGCAGCAGCAGCATCAAAATGATTACAATGCAATAATAATAAAAAATGCCCCCAAAGGTGTACAGTCGTGGCCAAAAGTTAAGAATGACAAAAATATTAGTTTTCACAAAGTTTGCTGCTAAACTGCTTTTAGATCTTTGTTTCAGTTGTTTCTGTAATGTAGTGAAATATAATTACATGCACTTCATACGTTTCAAAGGCTTTTATCAACAATTACATGACATTTATGCAAAGAGTCAGTATTTGCAGTGTTGGCCCTTCTTTTTCAGGACCTCTGCAATTCGACTGGGCATGCTCTCAATCAACTTCTAGGCCAATTCCTGACTGATAGCAACCCATTCTTTCATAATCACTTCTTGGAGTTTGTCAGAATTAGTGGGTTTTTGTTTGTCCACCCGCCTCTTGAGGATTGACCACAAGTTCTCAATGGGATTAAGATCTGGGGAATTTCCAGGCCATGGACCCAAAATGTCAACGTTTTGGTCCCCGAGCCACTTAGTTATCACTTTTGCCTTATGGCACGGTGCTCCATCGTGCTGGAAAATGCATTGTTCTTCACCAAACTGTTGTTGGAAGAAGTTGCTGTTGGAGGGTGTTTTGGTACCATTCTTTATTCATGGCTATGTTTTTGGGCAAAATTGTGAGTGAGCCCACTCCCTTGGATGAGAAGCAACCCCACACATGAATGGTCTCAGGACGCTTTACTGTTGGCATAACACAGGACCTTTTCTTCTCCGGACAAGCCTTTTTCCTGATGCCCCAAACAATCGGAAAGAGGCTTCATCGGAGAATATGACTTTGCCCCAGTCCTCAGCAGTCCATTCACCATATTTTCTACAGAAGATCAATCTGTCCCTGATGTTTTTTTTGGAGAGAAGTGGCTTCTTTGCTGCCCTTCTTGACACCAGGCCATCTTCCAAAAGTCTTCGCCTCACTGTGCGTGCAGATGCGCTCACACCTGCCTGCTGCCATTCCTGAGCAAGCTCTGCACTGGTGGCACTCCGATCCCGCCGCTGAATCCTCTTTAGGAGACGATCCTGGCTCTTGCTGGACTTTCTTGGACGCCCTGAAGCCTTCTTAACAAGAATGGAACCTCTTTCCTTGAAGTTCTTGATGATCCTATAAATTGTTGATTGAGGTGCAATCTTAGTAGCCACAATATCCTTGCCTGTGAAGCCATTTTTAAGCAACGCAATGATGGCTGCACGCGTTTCTTTGCAGGTCACCATGGTTAACAATGGAAGAACAATGATTTCAAGCATCACCCTCCTTTTAACAGGTCAAGTCTGCCATTTTAACCCAATCAGCCTGACATAATGATCTCCAGCCTTGTGCTCGTCAACATTCTCACCTGAGTTAACAAGACGATTACTGAAATGATCTCAGCAGGTCCTTTAATGACATCAATGAAATGCAGTGGAAAGTTTTTTTTGGGATTCAGTTAATTTTCATGGCAAAGAAGGACTATGCAATTCATCTGATCACTCTTCATAACATTCTGGAGTATATGCAAATTGCCATTATAAAAAGTTAAGCAGCAACTTTTCCAATTTACAATATTTATGTAATTCTCAAAACTTTTGGCCAATACTGTACATACCCTTTAAAGTGTAACTGTCATTTTGGTTTATTTTTACTATTTGGGAGTGGTTGGTGATTATTGATAAAACCACTTCTCCTGCAGTATATCTTTTATCTATCTGTATTTACCTTTGAACATGCGGGAGCAGCATCTTTGCAGGCTTTATGTACATTCACATTGCAATCTGAAAAACAGGAAAATGTCTCTTAAATCAGTGTTTCCCAACCAGTGTGCCTCCAGCTGTTGCAAAACTACAACTCCCAGCATGCCCGCACAGCCAAAGGCTGTCCAGGCATGCTGGGAGTTGTAGTTTTGCAACAGCTGGAGGCACACTGGTTGGGAAACACGGTCTTAAATCACCTACAAATTACTGGGGGAAAAAAAAACAAAGACCCAGTGGAGGTAGGGTAGAGGAGGAAGCAGAGCATACAAGTAACATCACAGGAAACTTGCTGGCCATGTATTTTTTTATTGCTGCCAAAATGTGGATACACTTCTGTCTCCATCTCATCTTGATAAGCAAAAGTACAATGGAAGTGACGACAATCGTGTATAATCCATCTGGTGCCTGTAAGCAGCAAATGACGGCTCCAGCGGAATCGGTGTTTCATAGATTCCTATAATATATCACATTTTATTCCCAACACCAAACAGTAGTGACAGTGTCATTACGTGTTTGACTTCATAGCCAAGTGTGCCATGTCAGGTGTGCTCTCTCTCTCTGCGCTATCCTTGACCTGTTTTACCACTTTATGCCTTTGAGGAATTGTTGTGAAGAAACACTGAGTTACTTCACATTAAAGAGACACTTCCTTTTATCACATATTAACAACCTATATGGGGATATTCTATGTATTTTTTTTATATTGCAAAAACGGGTAGATGGTTTTCTGAATATAGTGGGTCATTTATTAAACAGAAATATGGATAAATTAGGCTTATTTCTGGACTTTTATTGCAGCGAAAAAATCCTTTGCACTGCAATCTGCGACTTCTCCCCGCTTAGGACAGGTCTGAAAAGGAGATGTGGCGGGGACGTGGAAGGGCCAGTAGGCACGTCTCTTACCATTTTCTACACCTGTTTTAGGTAAAGAAAGTGGTCTAAGGCTACATGCACACGAACATGGTTTGCTTCTGCATCAGAGTCAATTTTTTTGCGGCTCGGGTGCGGACCCATTCACTACAATGGGGCCTGCGCCCCTTCATAACCCCACCTGATCCACCGTCTAAAATGCCGGTCTCAATAAATGTGCCCCATAATCTTTTGAACTCACTCCATGTACTCTACTTCCTGTCCTGGCTCTTCAGCTTCCTCTTTGTTTGGACTTTTAGCATTTGTCAGATCCGTCTGAGAAATGCATTGAAATACCGGATCCGTCTCTCCGGTGTCATCCGGAAAAACGGATCCGGTATTAATTTATTTTGCATTTTTAAAAGATCTGCGCATGCGCAGACGGGAAAGCCGGATCTGTTTTGCCGGAACACTTAATGCTGGATCCTGCACTAATACACTTCAATGTATTCCGGCAAGTGATCAGTATTTTTGGCCGGAGATCAAACTGACGCATGCTGCGGTATTTTCTCTGTCCAAAAAACGTAAGAGGGACTGAACTGATGCATCCTGAACGGAATGCTCTCCGTTCAGAAGGCATTAGGATAAAACAGATCAGTTTTTTTCCGGTATTAAGCTCCTGTGACGGAACTCAATACCGTAAAATAAAAACCGCTAGTGTGAAAGTACCCTCAGTCAGACCATTCACTGCAACAAGAGAAAGCTCTTCTGTAGTGACTGAATTAGAGTGTCACACATTACACATATTTATTTAGGCCTATTAAGGGAACAACAGAGCAGTTATACTTTTATCCCAATCCTCCACCTACTACTTTCACAAGGATTACCTTGCAGATAACATCTGCCCCTCACAGCAACAGTGAACTAACAGACTACTTAGGTCTTTTGTACTGACTGCTACAGAAGGATAATATTTTGTATCTAATTTTGCATAGCACTAAATGCTAAAATGATCCAAAAATTCTAAAACAAAAAAGTTTCCTGTGACTAGTGAGCTTAAAAGATATCCATTTCTGATTAAGTATCCTTTTAGGCATGTAAACGATATTCCTGCAGCGTCTGGCAATGTCGGATCCAGCAGGCTGCTCCCGGCCGGATGGGCAAATGCAAATGTGAAACAGGCCTTAGTTAATCACTAGTGTTGTAAATAACAATACCCCAATCATGGGTACTTACTGGAGCATTGTAATGAATCTTTTCCCAGGAGGGCCTTTTCACAAACCAAACATGGAACCACACCTGAGAAGGTCCCTGCTACAAACTGATGTCTGTTCGCCTTCTCCTTTGTTTCTTTGTTTTTGGCCTTTAATATATTTTGCAAAGGAAAAGGAAAAACATTAAATGAGAGATCAAAAAGACAAATACAATAATCAGGTAAGGCTGACAATAAAAGCAGAATTCAATGCTTTCATGAATATATTGATTTCCAGAAGAAACTCATATGGCCAGTAACTTCTCCTGCTCCATTGCCTAGTGCCTTACACATGGGCACCAAAAACTAAACACCAGCCAGTGGCCAAGCAGTGGTGGCTAAATAGAAGACTGTGCTCTATCGCTATACCTCATATGTGGAATGGCAAATCTTGATATCAGACCACCATCCTGTTGCCTTGAAAGGCTTCCACACAAAACTGTGCCCTCATCTATTCGTGTTTCATCAGTGAATGACATATGGACGTGGGAATCTGGGCCAGTGCAGCTTTCATATGCTCCATGAGAGAGAACATACACTCCAATACAAAGAAGCAGCAGCACGTCCTGTATGAGGCAGCCATGACTATGGAGCAAGTGAATTAGGTAACTGCACCTGCTATTACTATTAGGGTACATTCACACACACATCAGATTTACAGTCCCAGGACAGAAATGTGGGCACTCAGGAGCTGTGCTGGTGGAACCACAAGAGGATTAGGCCTTTTCTGTGTGAGGCTGTCCTGCAGATGTTCCTCTCAGAATCCATATGGAGAATGAACATGCTTCTTCCGCTGAATGTGAATAGTGTATAAAAAGTATC
The DNA here is from genome assembly GCF_014858855.1 of Bufo gargarizans. Taxonomy (NCBI): domain Eukaryota; kingdom Metazoa; phylum Chordata; class Amphibia; order Anura; family Bufonidae; genus Bufo; species Bufo gargarizans. The sequence goes on along the minus strand of NC_058080.1, from coordinate 660,141,591 downwards.
CCATTGATTTGCGCTGGATGTGGAATGTTAGGCACGTCATGAGTATTTCAGTGTGCACCCCTCCCCGAAATCCTGGTCAAATCCAACTGTGTGAATAGATTCTTATGAGGACACTTAAAAGGAACCTGTCATCAACTTTATGGTGACCTCACTGAGGGCAGCATAAAGTAGTGACAGAAATGCTGATCTCAGCGGTGTGTCACTCATGAGCTAAGTGGTTGCTGAGAACCAGCATCATAACCATTGGAGCCCAGGCCTCGAAAAGAGTCAGATCTACCTGAGAAGAGTCCTGGTTATTCCTAATCTCCTGCTCTCTCACCCATCTGCTGATGATTGGCAGTTCTCTCCTAGACAGAAAGGGAGAAAACTAGGTAGAAGACTGTCAGTCATCAGCAGGTGGGCAGGAGAGCAGGAATTCATGAATAACCAGAACTCTTCTCAGGTGGCCGGGACTCTTTTCCAGGCCCAGTCTGCAATGATTGTGATGTTGGTTCTCGGCAACCACTTACTTTTAACTTTTAAATGACAAACCGCTGAAATCAATTCACCTGTCTCTACTTTATTCTGCCGTTAGTGTGGTCAGCATAACGTTGATGACAGGTTCCCTTTAATGGACAAGGTCATGCAAAACTGCAGCAGAATATTCCATGTGCCACATAAACCCTTCCCTGTTCCTCACAGATACCATGTCTGTCCCTCATAAAACACAGCCCCCTACTTAATAGGTTTCACCAATGCTGAAGTAAAGGATGGAGCAGACCGTTTTTATGTAGTTGGATTAATACACTAACTAGCCTTAACTCATGTATCTCAGAGCCATTATTTTGGGCTGCAACTCTTACCTGGGCGATGATATGGTAAATCTGCTGGCTAATGTACATTTTGAACCCCTAAATATAATAGTTACATTACATGCATCAAGCTAAGGATCAAGGTCCGGCTTTACTAATCATTGAGGACATGAGTCATCATTCAATAACTATAATGATGAAAACGAGGACATACTAAAGGCACATAATTAGATCTAGCCTTCATCAGCATAGAGATGTCGTTATGTCTAATTATATTTCTCTAAATCATGTCAGAAATGACTAAGTGTGAGGAGTTAGCATTTCATATCCAACATGAAAATAAATGATGAGGAAGACAAATCAGATAATACATTACCCTGCCTAATATATTCATAAAGCAATTAGGTCTAAATAAAGCCCTTTAAGGCAATGTGTCTTCAGAAAATTACCTATTGTTTAAATAAAGTTTTTACATGAAAAATATTTTTAAAGAATTTTTGGCAATGTTATTTTTTATTTTCTATTTCACCACCTACGGTAGATCTAAAAAAAATCCTGCCGTTTTCACACTGGCAACTAAACCCAGTAATAGGCGCCACTTGCTCTGTACAGATCACTTTTCATTAATATTACCATAGGCAAGATTACAATAACATATAACACCCTCATACATAGATAACTCAGGATCCACTATTCACAATAGGTGATATCACAGCTTATCTACTCCCTCCTGACCTCCTGTTTTTTTTCCCTCTAATTGTAGGTTTTTTAACTTAATTTCCTGAGTAGAAATGGCCTTGCGGTTTGCCCGGCGGTGCGCGGCAAACTTTGCGTGTTCGCGATTCGCCAAACATATGGAGAAATTCGCGCCCGCCATATTCTTTTACATTATGAAGAACTTTGACCCATGACACATCCATCAGGTGGTACAGGACAGGCAATTGCGACATTTCAGCACATGGACATACCCCCTACCTTATAAATAAACCTGATCTGGCCGCCATTTTACATTCAGTGTTTTGCCAGTGTAGGGAGAGGTTGCTGTGTGGAGCAGGGACAGGTTGTTAGGGACACCAAACGCTAGCTAATAGGGCCACAAAAGTCATTTTAAGCACTAGTATAGGTGTGCTATCGATAGGTGTGATACACAGAGGGGTGCGATATACTTATACTTTTATAATGAGTCAAAAACACATAGATCTATATAGTGATCAACTGGAAGTCAGGGGGCTAGGGGCTTACTGGGGCCATTTTTATATAGGGTAAGGTTCCGGACGGGGTTGCTCTTATCAGGGCGGGTGGTCTGTGGTTAGGCTATCAGGGCCAGAATAGCACCCCCCTGCAGGGCAATATCATGGACAGTTCTTTGCCCACCCTGTCCTTCAATACATCATCATCTAGCCCAGGGATAGATATTTTTTGCTTTCTCTCCGAGATTCATAGATGTGCACTGGAACCCCCCGGATTGTGGTAGGACATATGGTTTCTGATTTAGTGCTGCCGAGCACTTGTTATTGCCTACCACATCTATGCTTTTTGCTTAAAGGGGTTCTGCACTTTGTTTTAACTGATGATCTATTCTCTGGATAGATCATCAGTATCTGATCGGCGGGGGTCTGACACCCGGGACTCCTGCCGATCAGCTGTTTGAGAAGGCAGCGGCGCTCCAGCAGCGCCGCGGCCTTCTCGCTGTTTACCGCTGGCCCAGTGACGTCACGATTAGTATCAACTAGCGTGGGCGGGGCTAAGCTCTGTTCACTTGAATGGAGCTTTGCCCCGCCCACGCTAGTTGATACTAGTCGTGACGTCCCTGGGCCGGCGGTAAACATTGAGAAGGCCGCGGCGCTGCCTTCTCAAACAGCTGATCGGCGGGGGTCCTGGATGTCGGACCCCCGCCGACCAAAGGACAGATCATCAGTTAAAACAAAGTGCAGAACCCCTTTAACTTTAATAATTTTATTTATTTTCATTTTGAGGGATATCTTTTCCATTCACACGTCCGCAAAATGGGTCCGCATCCGTTCCGCAATTTTGTAAAACGGGTGCAGACCCATTCATTTTCAATGGGGCCGGAATGATAGGGGCAAGGCTGAAATTGGCGCTTGCCCCTCATGGTGTCACTGACACGTTTTATGTTATGGCCATGTTTTCTTCCCCCCCCCCCCCTTCTCTTTTCTCTCCTTGTTTTTTCTCCTCAGGTAAGCTGGCAACTGGACGGCAGGTGATTGGCTCAGGAGGGTTGCTGTCCGGTTGCTGGGCTTAGGCAATTTTTAGCCTGAAGCAAGGATTTGCCAGGAGGTGCTGTGGCGGGAAGGGAGTCGCTATTTAAGGTCGGTCACTCACCTGGTCCGGGCTGTTAGATTCTGCAATCAAGAAGGAAGCATCCCCCGCCCGCCCTCCCAATTTTATGTCGCGGTCTTTTGAATATGGGAGGGGGGGGGGGGGGGGTTAGTCGCCCGGTCTTTTGGGTGGACGGATATTAACTTAAGGGATTGTTAGTTATTTAATTTAAAACTCAGTACGATTAATTTATTGTGGTAATATTTATTGGTTAACCCCCAGATTTTAATAAAGACCGCGGCCTTATTTATCCACAGTTGGTTGTCTGTCATTATTATAGGAATTAGTTATAAGGGGTTTGTTAGTTGTCGATTGGGACACCATGTGCTGTCCGCATCCGCATTTGCGGTTCCGGATCCGCACTTCCGCATCTGTGCTTCCGTTTCCGCCAAAAGATAGAACATAACCTATTCTTGTCCGCAATTGCAGACAAGATAAGGCATTTTCTATTATAGTGCCGGAGATGCGCGGTCCACAAATTGCGGAATGCACATTGCCGGTGTCCGTGTTTTGCGGATCTGCAAAACACTTACGGTCGTGTGACTGGACCCTCATAGTAAAATTATTAAAGGTTATGTTTTATCTTCATGTATATTCTAATTGATTGCTTTCCTTGTACAATGTTATTAAATACTTTCTATGTTCTATGAAAGTATATTATAGTGCATTTGTATTGTGCAGCAGTTGTGTGCGGTTCTGCTGCGATACTGCAGCTAGATAGAGGGACAAGCGTTGTTGGAACAAATATTTTCTACTGGTGTGATATACCAGTCGTCCCCCAAAAATTGAGGCGGGGTGTTATATACCAATATACTTTCTTTATAGTGCATTTGGGTACTGTATAGTGCATTTGCGCATGTGCGTACGCGAAAATTATATTGCCGATATTTTGCATTGAAAAAAATAATGAATGGAGATCGCAAATTCGAATAATACATCTGGTATGTCACTGTCCATGTTGTGGGACTATTTGTGCACTTCTAGTAATTATTTCTTGGCTGCAAATATGAGCTGAAGGTTTTTCAGGTTCGCCTGCCATTAAAATGAATGGGACCTGCCGTGAACTTGCAGTTTGCGAACATTTGATCGCGTTCGCGAACCGTCCCGGCAGATGTTCGTCCATCACTATTCCTGAGCATGAATATGGTGGCTGCCACCATGACTGAGCTGTTAACAGCATGCAGAGATGTAGAAAAAAGGATGTGCGTCACTACCTGGTTTTAACAGGCAGAAAAAATGATAGAAGGATTAAAGGGGATGTGTCGCCTGAGAGGAGAAAACTCGCTAAACTAATTGACTAATTAACAAACAAGACCCAAGAATGACCCTAACCTCATGTCACACAATGGAGAATTAGTAGACAGCAAGAATAGAAAAAAGACATACAAAAATAATTTGAAACAATAACGGAATGATCCGATAAAACCAGTCACCTTGTTTTTGTTCCGGGAACTAGACATCCTGTTTCGCAGGAAGCTGAAAGTGCGACTCACTTTGTTCTTCTCACATTCCGGTTTTGCAGGGGCCATATACCTATCCCATTCTTCCTCTTCAATTCTGCAGAAATTAATGTATTCATTGCAAAGATTCCACATACAGAGAGGTCGCACTCTGTTTTTTTCTTTCCAGAAGAGTAAAAATACTCCTCTGACCTTTTTTAAGGAGTATTTTTACCCAAGGAGGAGTACGAAAGCTGCAGTAATACACATACATAATAATAATAATACGTAGGCCGGCGCTTGTTCACATCTGCGCTTGGAGCCTCTGTTGCCGATTCTGTCTAAAGACCAGACTAAAAAGTCTTGTATTCAGCACTTTGTCTGGTAAAAAGACAGATCCCGAACAGAAACTGAACGGATCCCATCATAGCCCTGTCAGTCAGGCTGGGCTCACATCACATTTTTGTCATACATTTAATGTACACAAAAAACATATATATGTTATCAGACGCCTCAGACAGACGCCATACTGCTGCATCCGTCACCACAGAGTTCCATTGTAAAAAAAAAAAAAAAAAAAAAAAAAAACTGAACCTTGCAGAATGGAAAAGTGTGGTACACTACACTACACCATCCTGCAGAGTTCTGCAAAAAAAACGTATACTTTTTATTTTATTTTTTTACAATGGAACTCCATGGTGACGGATGCCACAGTATGGCATCTGTCTGAGGTGTCCGTTAATGTATACGGTTTTTGTGTATGTTGATAAAAACCCACCCTTACGTGCCCGATCCAGCAGTTCTGTTATTTTTGTTGCTCTGCTCATCTAACGGAGCAGAACAACAGAAATAAGTAGAGGTGGTGTGAACGTGGCCTAAGAGATGGGTATTTATGCAGGGGAACCATTACTATGCTCATCTAACGGAGCAGAACAACAGAAATAAGTAGAGGTGGTGTGAACGTGGCCTAAGAGATGGGTATTTATGCAGGGGACCATTACTATGCTCATCTAACGGAGCAGAACAACAGAAATAAGTAGAGGTGGTGTGAACGTGGCCTAAGAGATGGGTATTTATGCAGGGGACCATTACTATGCTCATCTAACGGAGCAGAACAACAGAAATAAGTAGAGGTGGTGTGAACGTGGCCTAAGAGATGGGTATTTATGCAGGGGACCATTACTATGCTCATCTAACGGAGCAGAACAACAGAAATAAGTAGAGGTGGTGTGAACGTGGCCTAAGAGATGGGTATTTATGCAGGGGACCATTACTATGCTCATCTAACGGAGCAGAACAACAGAAATAAGTAGAGGTGGTGTGAACGTGGCCTAAGAGATGGGTATTTATGCAGGGGACCATTACTAAATACCATCAGGCAATTATAGCGAAGTGATAAAGTCCAGTCCAATATAGCGGAATTAACCCTGTACTTTATCATTTGCAGTACTTTAATAGCCTGCCTACATTCACTATACAGTGCACTACATACACTACACGCATCAGTGTGTGATGTGTACAGGTGTGTGATGTATGTGGTGCAGTGTGTGATGATCACACACGGCACTACACACTGCTGTCACCTTGATGTCCGGGGCTGTTTGTCACCTGTGAGGAGTCCTCTTCAGCTCCTCCGCCACCATGTTTCCAGGGGCCTTAACTGCTGCAGGGCGCTGTATCGCTCCGGCCCAAACCATCCAATAGTAAAGCTCCTTACTGTAAGGAGCTTTGCTATTGGTCATTTCAGGCACAGGCAGCATCGTGCGCTGCCCATTCCGTTCCCTGTGCTGCTGAATGTAGGGGAAAAGTCTAAGGTGTATTGATAGGCCTTAGACTTTTTCCAGGGAGTAAAATGCGCTTGTACAGGCGTTATTGCGACCTCTGCACATACATATGTTTTCGCTGGAGGAAAAAAAAGTGCAGATTCCACACGGCAGCTTCTTGAGCTTTTAGACTGCCTTGCTTTCCCTGTATAGATCCACACTGCACAGTATATGAAATACACAGAGTGCACTAGACTGCTGTATTTTCTACTATGGTCTCCATGTGAATTACAGCAGCAGGGTACATATCCAGATATGAAAGGGCACAATGTCACATCCATGGATTAAGGCTGGGGCTACACCACAATCTTGGCATGTGACACCAGTCGCGCAACCAAGGATCGCTGTGTAGCACTGGGGTTGCAGCATGACTCACAACTGCGGCAAATGTGACCCCAGATTCACAAAAAAGAAAAAACTGACACTGCTGTTTTTCTTTTTTTAATCTCTCCTGCTTAAAGGGAGTCTATCACCACGTTATTTCGCACATATACACATGAATAAAACAGTACCTTTGATGTATTTGTCCCATGTAGAGAAGCTGCAAAAACGAGGTTATAAACTTATGCAAATGATGCATGCGTCGGTTAATGACACGGCTCACCAGCAGAGGACAGAGAGCAGCGATATTAACCAGCGCATGCGCACTGCACATGCCTGTGCCTCTGCCCATAGTGGGCAGAGCACTGCACATGACTGGGCCCGGCGGGGAAGTGTGCAGGAGAGAACTGAAGAGGATGACGCAAGATTATTACAGGGCGGGCCAGAGGACACCATGAGGAGGGGCCTGGGCACTTACAGCCATGGCACCGCCCCCTGGGCACTTACAGCCGTGGCACTGCCCCCTGGGCACTTGCGAGGCCTAATTTGCATAAGTTTATAACTTTGTGTTTCAGCTTCTCTACATGGGACAAATAGATCAAAGGTACTGTTTCATTCACGTGTATGTGCGCAATAACGCTATATGAGCAGCATAAAACATGAAAACGTGGTGACAGACTCCCTTTAACATCTTCCTACATCGACAAGACACAACAAGTCGCTCTAAGACGACTGAGTCTTCCTGACATTGGAACATAGAGCAGCTGGAGCAGAATGACGTAATGCTGTGCTGAGGAGGCGCACACAGTACGGTAACGCGTACAGTAAATGACGTATTACATCACCAGGCCTTTATAATAATCATCGGCACGGTTATCTAACACGACTGCCATTTCTGGAATTTTCATTATGCAACAAATTCCTTCTTACTGAAGTCACTGCTATTCATGAATAATACAATGGAAAATACCAAGTAAGATTTGTGGTCAGACGGATTTTTTGGTATGTTATTTCTTCATTGTTTCTCTTTTTTTTTTTTACTATTTTCTGTCTATTACAAACAGGTAAGCACGTTCTCAGAGTAATATTAATATGAAAAAGATCACTGATCTCATTAATGTGACCAAGATGTAATCATTATGGAGAAAACCATGTATATTTATATACGGTATCTACTAGCCCCATACATTTGCAATCAGAAGTAATAAAGGTGAAAAGCCATGATGATGTCAACTTCTAAAATATCCTCACCAAAACTGGGGACAAAACGCTAAGGGCTCATTCAGGCGTCCGTATGTGATTGCGGATTAGAAGTAGACCCATTCACTTCTATGAGGCCCTTTTCTTCCATTCTATGGCTCCGCAAAAACATATCTTATACTTGTCAGTGAAAGTCAGGATGTGGCCCCATTGAGGCCTACAGGTCTGCAAAAATGCGGGATGCAATCCGTTTTTGCGGTCGTGCTGGACTGTGCACAAAAAAAATGATCCACAGTTTTGCGGACAGCATACGTCTGAATGAGCCCTAAGGGTACGTCCACATGTACTGGAAATTGTAGCAGAGAAGTCCACAGTGGTTGTTTTGGCAGTTCCGCCGCAAAAAACGTAACAATATCTGCAAGTGCTACATGTGGTTTATGCAGCAGAAAAGCCGGCGGACTTCACCTTCTCCATTGCAGAGGGTGAAATCCGCTGGTCAGATCCACAGCATAAAGTGACATGCTGCAAATCCACCCTGCAGCTTCAGTTACACTGCATTTGTGTATGCAACGTGCAGATGAGACTTCTTCAAATTCATCCATTTTGCTGGGACTGTACACCGCTCAGGATTTGCCACACGGCAATCAGTCACGTGTGAACCCAGCCCAAAGGAGCTAAGCCTACAGGGGACTGTGACTTGCTGGTTATCACCTCCTGTGGTCAAAAGGAGGTTTTTCCCATATCCGGCTATGTCGGACCATTTGGGCGTGAAGGAAAACCATCCCTCTATATCCATACGTGACGTCGGCCATGTTCTGCCAGGCCGCACAAAGATTTTCAGCGTGGATTTCACACTGAAAATATGCAAGAAATAACAGTGAAATAACAGTGTATGTAGTTTTCAAAACCTATCCACAAGTAGCGGATAAAATCCGCACAGAATTCGGAGCATGCTTTAGATTTCCGATGAGTCGCAGATTTCCCCGTAACATCCTCAGTAAAATTGCTGTGTAAGCATTTGAAGGTATTTGTACTGTGTCCCTCTATAATAACAGTGATACAATATTCCAGTACTTCTATAATTTACCTTTTTTCTCTCGACTGGTCAGGAAGGCTGTACGCCCGCTCTAACAAGATAAAGAGGAACATCGGTTAGATAGCGTTCGAGCGGCTGCTCGTGGAATCACAGTTCTTCCTCCACCATGAGATCTCAGGCACCTTTTAAACCATCAAGTAATCAAGATGATAGAAGTAAACATACAATCAGAAGAAGATACCTGCACACCTGCCAAAGTGAACACATGTCAAAACTTGCACCCACAGGTTAATACTATGAGAGCAGCGGTCAAGGAAGAGTATTCCCATCTTGGAAAGTGATGTCACATTGCTAGAAAATGCAATCACTTTATGACCTTTGGGGCCCCCACCAATCCTGCGGGTGAAGGGGCACAGTGTGGGTGTAGTGCCACTTCCCCTTTACAGTTTCGCAGCCATTCCTATTCACTTGAATGGGAAAATGTAGAAAAGGTCACGGCACTACATCAGTGCTTCGTCCTCTTTGTCCTTTGGAATTGTGGAGGTTCCAAAGGCCGGATCCCCAAGGATCAAAAAGTAATGATATATCTTAGCAAAAAGCCACCACTGTACAAGATGGGAATACCTCTAATAAGTGTATAGCATTCTCACCGATGTCACAGAGCTAAAATTAAAGGGCATCTGTCAGCAGATTGGTACCTATGACACTGGCTGACCTGTTACATGTGCACTTGGCAGCTGAAGGTCTGTGTTGGTCCCGTGTTCATATGTGTCCACATTGCTGAGAAAAATGATGTTTTAATATATGCAAATGAGCCTCTAGGAGCAATGGGGGCGTTGCCGTTACACCTAGAGGCTCAACCCTCTGCATCTGCCAAGCCCTCTGCACTTTGATTGAAAGGGCAAGGCAGTGTAAAATGATCCTGTCTGCCTGGCCCTGTCAATCAAAGTGCAGGGGGTGCAGAGAGAGCAGAGCCTCTAGGAGCAATGTCCCCGTTGCTCCTAGAGGCTCATTTGCATATATTAAAACATAATTTTTCCCAGCAATGTGGGTACATATGAACATGGGACCAACACAGATGCCTTCAGCTGCCAAGCGCACATGCAACAGGTCAGCCAGGTTCATAGGTACAAAACTGCTGACAGATGCCCTTTAAATAAACATCTGACTAAACGGCCCAGAAGTAACACCGACAAACAAATGGGAGGGATATCCATGCGTTCTCTTGGGACAACCGCTGATCATATTGAACATTACCTCACCCTTGAGATGTACTTGTAGTACATTCAGATTATAGTGATGCACAAGCCAAGAGAAAGACCAGCAACGGTTAGCGAGATGGATCCTATGAGCAGGGCTACACATCCAAAATTGCAGCTCCAAGTCTCCAATGTAATGTATAATATATAGCAAATGAAACAGCAACAAGGGAAACTGGATAAAATGATCTAAAAGAAAATATACAGTACACAGACATGCTACAATGTGTAAAATACTGGAGTGTAGACCCGCTCTATAAGAGCCATCAGGACCACCACCTGTTAAAGCACCATTAAAAAAAACTGCCACCATGACACCACTGCAGTACTTACTACCGGGGTGAAGCAGAGACACTGATTTAGACAATGAAAGTGACTGAAGAAGTGAACGACCACTGACGCTGAACACACCATCTACAAGCAGGGATAGATTTTAATGGCAGACATATTTGAGCTCTTGGTTCTCAGCATCCAAAGCAGTGAATAGGGTGAGAGTTATCACCAAGATAGAAATACTAAAAGTGTTACAGGCACTGTGCCCAAAGAGACAGGGCCACGGACTGTAGGATAACAAGGAGATGGCTTCCTGAAATATTCAACTTGTTATTCAGATGTATAAATGGATGACTCTCTTACATGCTGGAATATACTGCATTATCTATCAACTCCACATTAAACCCAGACATGCAGTCCAAATTATGAGAAATATTAAAACAGCGGCTATTTCAGTAGGTACCTATCAAAATTACCTACTTGAAGTCCAAAGCAGCAGAAAGAACAATTAAAACATTAATTTTATAGTTTATGTTTGAACACATTTCCAATATAGTAAAAAGGTTGTGCAAGATTTTAATAATAATGACCAACGCTCATCGGTCACATTGCCTAGGCACAGCTCTGTCCCATTCAAAGGAATAGGGCTGAGCTGTAATACCAAGCACAGCACCAAACACTGTATGCCAGCCCTGAGGAGGCCGCAATGCTCACCAGAACATTGCAGCCTCTTTAAACAGTTGATCGGTAAGGGTGCCGGGTGTCAGACCACCAGCGATCACATACTGATGACCTATCTTCAGGATAGGTCATCAATACTAAAACACCCAGAAAACCCCTTTAAAGGGAACCTGTCACCGAGATTTGGGGTATAGAGCTGAGGACATGGGTTGCTAGATGGCCGCTAGCACATCCGCAATACCCAGTCCCCATAGCTCTGTGTGATTTTATGGTGTCAAAAAAACGATTTGATACATATGCAAATTAACCTGAGATGAGTCCTGTACGTGAGATGAGTCAGGGACAGGACTCATCTCAGGTTAATTTGCATATGTATCAAATCGGTTTTTTGACACAATAAAAGCACACAGAGCTATGGGGACTGGGTATTGCTGATGTGCTAGCGGCGATCTAGCAACCCATGTCCTCAGCTCTATACACAAAATCCCGGGGACAGGTTTCCTTTAAGTTTTATAAAACTTTTTCCTATTTTTCACATTAGGGTATATCCATCTCTGCAACCTGCGCCTATGGCGAAAACATGAGCTGTGACAACCGTCTGCAACCTACACAGTAAATGGGTAATAAATGTATAACGTGGAACTAATCCGCTAAGCATAAAACTCCAGGTCCCTGTAATACACAATCTTGCCTTGGAGAAGACAGGGCCCACGCGCCTTTTTAACTTGCTGTATATATCGTAAACTACCGGTAATCTGAAAACTGTACTCAGCTGGTGAACATTCAATACTGGCTGCTTATTAGTACTCTAGAAAACACTACAATTCAATGGTACGTGACAACAACACTCACCATCCCCAGGTTCTCCGATAGAAAGGTCACGTGCCAGGCGAGGCTTTCCAAGAAAATTTTTGGGAGAGGAATAAGAGTATGAGCGGAATCTTAGACCAGAAGATAATGGATCCTGGAAGATAAATATTTATTGGTGATTAATTTATGCAATATTTTGGCTCATATTAGAGGTTTATTGGTTTTCTAAAAAAAACAAATAATAATGAATGCAAAGGTTACAAAATTAAAAAGAAGCTACCAAGCAACTACTCAACTCTTCAATCCCCTGACGACCAGATGCAGGAGCTCTGGTAGGCCTTTGCCATATACATGACCAGTGCGGCCTTACAGTTTGTGAACAAGACCAGCAGGGACCACTGGAACATCTAAGCTGGATCAGTGGGGGAATGAAGAGGTTTTTTATTGTTTTTGTGTTCCTTCACATTTTTTTCCCCCAGACACCATAAAAAGATTGCTTAACTTTTATTTTTTGCATTAAAACAATATAAAATACAAAATTAAAATACAGACTCCAAAAAACTATGAATGCTAAACGCATTTACCTTACTCTGAAGAAGGGGTAAAGTCCCTGCTTGCCGATTCTGAAAATCCCTCTCATTGCTCGTCTCAGAAGAGTCCAGCTCATCAGCGCTGTTCCCAAGAAAACCAGACGAATCCTCCTTAGATGGAGAATCGGCACTTTGATATCTGCTATATGTCCCCTCACTTTCACTGTCAGCATCAAGACCATCCAAGCTAGAACTGAAGAAATGTGGAAATTAAATACGGAAAATGTAGCATTAGGCCTCATTCACACATACGTGGACCACAGTCCGTGAAAACCCGTCCTGAGTGCACGAGCTTCGTGCCGCCGCTGCTGTACAGTAATACGCTCATATGATCTATACCAAGTGTATTACTGTACAGCGGCGGCGGCACAAAGCGCATAGCGTCATAGCAACCAATGACACCGTGCGTTTGCGCACTCAGCAGGACGGGTTTTCGCGGATGAGGCCTTACATGGTGGCCCTTCACTTGCAAGAGCATCAATCCAATACAAGGATGGGCCAGGTCCGACAGAGCGGGAGCAGCTGATACTCTAAGATGCTTATACACCCTAAGAGGACATATGGAGAGTTGTCTTTAATGGGAAGATTTTTTGCCAACCCGATGAAAGGTCTGATAATTATTCAATGATAAACTGTCCGTCTAACGACTCTATAATTGCAGACATATAACGGACTTGTCAGCAGCTAAGTAAATGTTTGTTCAGAGCTACAACTGTGGCTGTAACAGACCAAATATTTTCAACATATCCAATAAAACTGTGGCAGATGGATAACATTTTTATTGACATAAAACAATAAAAGTGTCACCATAGATGAAAATAATATAGCAGATATCTCAGCTATGGACATCGTCATAGAATGCCATTGAATCAGCGCTCATGCACACAAATGTATTTTTTTTCCATGTCCGTTCCCTTTTTTTTTTTTTGCGGTCCGTATGCAGAACCATTCACTTAAAATGGGGCTGCAAAAATAGGAAAAAGACTCCATATGCATTCTGTGTCCGTATGTCTGCATGGCTGTTCCGCAAAAAAAGATAGAACATGTCCTATTATTGTCCGCATTACGGACAAAGATAAGACCGTTCTATTAGGGGCCGGCCATTCCAGTCTGCAAAATGCAGAATGCACATGACCGGTATCTGTATTTTTCGGATTCACAAATTGCGGACTGCAAAACATCCAACGGTCTTCTGCAACAACCTTGCATCGTTTTGCCATTTCTTTTTACATCCACATTCTCCAGTTTTTTGTGCCTTAAAAATATTAAGTCAGTACCTAGAGAAGATGATTACCTGCCATGTACATTCCTCAGATCCTGCTCTTTGGCTACTTTTCAGCTCAGTGCAGAGCTGTGATTTGTGACTGCAGTTTAGCTACTGGGATAGTCTGAGACACGCCTCCTGTCTCGCCATTGGTTCAGCCTGCTCTCCCGCCCCCTGCAGCTCTGTGTCCTCACATTGGCTGTTGTTGGCTGTTGTGTACAACACAAGCTGATCACAAGCTCAGCAGAAAGTCATGTACAGTCGTGGCCAAAAGTTTTGAGAATTACATAAATATTGGAAATTGGAAAACTTGCTGCTTAAGTTTTTATAATAGCAATTTGCATATACTCCAGAATGTTATGAAGAGTGATCAGATGAATTGCATAGTCCTTCTTTGCCATGAAAATTAACTTAATCCCCCAAAAAATCTTTTCACTGCATTTTATTGCTGTCATTAAGGCTAGGTCTACACGACGACATTTGTCGCGCGACAATTTTTATAATGGCAGTCTATGGTGTCGCACTGCAACATGCGACATGCTGCGACTGCGACGCGACAGTCGCAGAAAATCCATTCAAGATGGATTTTTCTGCGACTGTCGCGTCGCAGTATGTCGCATGTTGCAGTGCGACACCATAGACTGCCATTATAAAAATTGTCGCGCGACATTGGTGCAACAAAATGTCGCGCGACAACTGTTGCGCCCTATCTGTCGCGCGACTTTTTGTTGCGCGACAAATGTCGTCGTGTAGACCTAACCTAAAGGACCTGCTGAGATCATTTCAGTAATCGTCTTGTTAACTCAGGTGAGAATGTTGACGAGCACAAGGCTGGAGATATTATGTCAGGCTGATTGGGTTAGAATGGCAGACTTGACCTGTTAAAAGGAGGGTGATGCTTGAAATCATTGTTCTTTCATTGTTAACCATGGTGACCGGCAAAGAAACGCGTGCAGCCATCATTGCGTTGCATAAAAATGGCTTCACAGGCAAGGATATTGTGGCTACTAAGATTGCACCTCAATCAACAATTTATAGGATCATCAAGAACTTCAAGGAAAGAGGTTCAATTCTTGTTAAGAAGGCTTCAGGGCGTCCAAGAAAGTCCAGCAAGCGCCAGGATCGTCTCCTAAAGAGGATTCAGCTGCGGGATCGGAGTGCCACCAGTGCAGTGCTTGCTCAGGAATGGCAGCAGGCAGGTGTGAGCGCATCTGCACGCACAGTGAGGCGAAGACTTTTGGAAGATGGCCTGGTGTCAAGAAGGGCAGCAAAGAAGCCACTTCTCTCCAAAAAAAAACATCAGGGACAGATTGATCTTCTGCAGAAAATATAGTGAATGGACTGCTGAGGACTGGGGCAAAGTCATATTCTCCGATGAAGCCTCTTTCCGATTGTTTGGGGCATCAGGAAAAAGGCTTGTCCAGAGAAGAAAAGGTGAGCGCTACCATCAGTCCTGTGTCATGCCAACAGTAAAGCATTCTGAGACCATTCATGTGTGGGGTTGCTTCTCATCCAAGGGAGTGGGCTCACTCACAATTTTGCCCCAAAACACAGCCATGAATAAAGAATGGTACCAAAACACCCTCCAACAGCAACTTCTTCCAACAATCCAACAACAGTTTGGTGAAGAACAATGCATTTTCCAGCACGATGGAGCACCGTGCCATAAGGCAAAAGTGATAACTAAGTGGCTCGGGGACCAAAACGTTGACATTTTGGGTCCATGGCCTGGAAACTCCCCAGATCTTAATCCCATTGAGAACTTGCGGTCAATCCTCAAGAGGCGGGTGGACAAACAAAAACCCACTAATTCTGACAAACTCCAAGAAGTTATTATGAGAGAATGGGTTGCTATCAGTCAGGAATTGGCCTAGAAGTTGATTGAGAGCATGCCCAGTCGAATTGCAGAGGTCCTGAAAAAGAAGGGCCAACACTGCAAATACTGACTCTTTGCATAAATGTCATGTAATTGTCGATAAAAGCCTTTGAAACGTATGAAGTGCGTGTAATTATATTTCACTACATCACAGAAACCACTGAAACAAAGATCTAAAAGCAGTTTAGCAGCAAACTTTGTGAAAACTAATATTTGTGTCATTCTCAAAACTTTTGGCCACAACTGTAGAGTAAGGAGAGTTGATTTTAAGTAAGTACTAAACCATTAGTGAGAAAAAAAAAAGTAATGCTATATATATATTGAGGCAAAGGAATCTTAGCAAAAGTGAGCCAGAATGGCTGCTCTAAGGCTGGGACTAAACAGTGATCTTGGCCGCAACGCCTGGTGCACAACCAAAGATCACTGTGTAGCAGTGCAAGCACTGAACTGAAAAGGGTCAAATTGTGAATTGCAATTAGCAACCCCAGAATTGCCAAAAATCCAGTACTGAACCTCATTCAGTTTAATAACTGCACTACTACACAGCCTTCTTCCATCCGACAGGTGACACTGCCAAGATCGGCGTGTAGCCCCAACCTAAGAATTATTTTCATAAAGCAACAGCATGTGCGGTATGCGGTCGCAATGACTAAAGTATCGCTGTTGACTGATACATTTCTCTCCCTGGAGAGCACACCTCAGGACTGAGTAAGCATTGGGCAGATTAAGATGTATTGTCAATCTCCTTAATTACAGTGCACTGTCTGATGACAAAGGCACTTCTAATAATATGATAACTCATACTAAGGCGACTTTCACACTGGAGTTTTGGCTTTCCGTTTGTGAGATCCATTCAGGGCTCTCACAAGCGCTCCAAAACGGATGAGTTTTGCCCTAATGCATTCTGCATGGAAAAGGATCCGCTCAGAATGCATCAGTTTGCCTCCGTTCAGTCACCATTCCGCTTTGGAGGCGGACACCAAAACGCTGCTTGTAGTGTTTTGGTGTCCGTCTGACGAAACTGAGCCAAACAGATCCGTCCTGACACATAATGTAAGTCAAGGGGGACGGATCCATTTTCTATGACACAATCTGGCACAATAGAAAACAGATCCGTCCTCCGTTGACTTTTAATGGTCTTCAAGACGGATCAGTTTTGGCTATGTTACAGATAATACAAACAGATCCGTTCTGAACGGATGCGGACGGTTGTATTAGGCTACTTTCACACCTGCGTTCAGGTGTCCGCTCGTGAGCTCCGTTTGAAGGGGCTCACAAGCGGCCCTGAATGCAGCCGTCTGGCCCTAATGCATTCTCAGTGGAGGCGGATCCGCTGAGAATGCATCCGTCTGCCAGCGCTCAGCCTCCGCTCCGCTCAGTGAGCGGACACCTGAACGCTGCAAGCAGCGTTCGGGTGTCCGCCTGGCCGTGCGGAGGCGAGCGGATCCGTCCAGACTTATAATGGAAGTCAATGGGGACGGATCCGCTTGAAGATGACACCATATGGCTCAATCTTCAAGCGGATCCGTCCCCCATTGACTTTCAATGTAAAGTCTGAACGGATCCGCTCAGGCTACTTTCACACTTAGAAATTTTTCTAAGTTATAATGCAGACGGATCCGTTCTGAACGGATGCAAACGTCTGCATTATAGGAGCGGATCCGTCTGATGTTGACCCGCTCCGAACGCTAGTGTGAAAGTAGCCTTATCTGAACGGATCCATCTGTGCAGATCCATGATGGATCCGCACCGAACGCAAGTGTGAAAGTAGCCTTATAGGGCTATTCCCATTTTCCAAAAGGATACACTTTGCCATCTCCTTATGATGGTGGGGGTTGGACCACTAGGACCCTCTGGGATCCTGAGAATGAAGAGGTTGCAGAGCTGGTTTATTGTTGCATCCCCATTACTATTTTTCCCTACACAGTGGCATGCTGCGAATGGGACCAGCTGCAGTTCCCTGTGCAGCCAGTTGACCGAAAGCATTGACATGCAGGGAAATCTTCGAAGAGGGCACAGCCCTAAAAATGAGCACTGCGCCTCGTTCCTTTTCAGAATCACTAGCAGTCACAGAGTTTAAACCACCACCTATCATAAAGCAGTGGCATATCCTAGTAATACATAAGTACTTTAGAAGATGGGACTACACCTTTAAATGTTCACTTAAAAGGGGTTTTCTAAGTTATTTTTATTGATATAGGTCATCAGTATCAGATTGGGGGTGGTCCTACGCCGACAGTTGGTTGGAGAGAAGGTGCGAGCCCCAGGCCAGCACAGCACTTCATGGTTTACCTGCTCGCTGTCGACATCTCAGCGCTGAGCAGGTGTTCCTATTCAAGTGTAGGACCAAGCCGTCCCATCGAAATGAATGCAGTTTATACCATTGAAGAGGAGAAGCAATTCACTTCTCATTACTATACTCCAGTGACATTTCTGTCACCACAGGGGTAAAAGTCCTTGACATGTCTGTCACTATAAGTAAGCATGTGTAATCATTTTCACCCTTCACTTGTCTTCCTAAATATTTATAGTCAAAACCACAAGTGACAAGAGCAGGTAAATCCAGTTCATGGTTCCTTCTGCACCTGTTGGGTGGATTCACAGATACAGTATAACAGAAGAGCTACCTCGCAATGAAGAAACTAAATTATTTTAACCATCATAACCAGAATTTCCTTTCTCTTACATCATTACAAGATGCCATCAAGGGACATAAATTGGTCACAAATATAAGATACACAGATACAGAAACGTATTTCGATAAAGCATCAATCCTGAGATAATCAAACTAAGCCAGAGCTTTATGTCACCAACACAGCACCTTCTGGAACAGGTCAAGCAAGTACTCTATACATGTCTTTAAAGGGGAAGGTCAATGAAAATGATCTTTTCATAGGTCCTAGACACACATCAAAAGACTGCTCGGAATCCCATTTTTTTCAGAATAAAAAGTTCAGTAAAAAAAAAAAAATCACTTTTTTTTCCAAAAAAGAAAAGAAAGCTGTGCCGCTGTGGCCACCAGATGTAAGGCAGCTATCCTATGTCAATGTTTCAACTTTTATACAGACCTTGAGACATAACATAGGATCATAGCTAAGGCTACTTTCACACTCGCGTTTTGTGCGTATCAGTCATGGACGGATCCGTTCAGATAATGCAACCGCATGCCTCCGTTCTGAATGGATACGTTTGTATTATATTTAACATAGCCAAGATGGATCCATCTTGAACACCATTGAAAGTCAATGGCGATCGGATCAGTTTTCTATTGTGCCAGATTGGCTCAGTTTCATCAGACGGACACAAAAACGCTGCAAGCAAAGATGAATGGAGACTGAACTGATGCAAACTGATGCATTCTGAGCGGATCCTTTTCCATTCAGAATGCATTTGAATGCAAACTGATCCGTTTTGGAGCGCTTGTGAGAGCCCTGAATGTATCTCACAAACGGAAAGGCAAAACGCGAGTGAGAAAGTAGACTAAGCCAGTATCCGATCTGCAGCCCGCTGTTTTAGGGAAATTGACCCTCATTAGTCAAAGAGCTGAGAGAACTGGCTTATTGTTATTATTTCTTCTTCTGAATAGTGCCTAGTAGGCATAAAGAGTCTTATAGGCTATGCGCAAAAATTAAATAGGGGTTGTGCCACTAATATAAACGCTCAACAGTTATCGTTCATCTATGTCTTTCCCCAAATACCAATTATCAAAACGGGCATATTCTAAAGATATTAGCCTACCACTGCAGCCTGTAGCAAATCTGTTTTGATATTAAGTTGCTGTATGTTACGTCCTGCATTGGAGCCTTTTAATTTATGATGTAGGAAGCAGCATTGGTATGAACAAAGGGTATAGTTTCTGGCACACGATCTGCTGATGTCAGGACATATCTCACTGCCCTAAGGCATGATGGGACAGTAGACTCATGATAAACCAGGACGTAGGATTCAAGCATGGGGGATAGGAGAAAGCTGCAAATGATCAATGGTTAACTGCAGTCACTGGCATCGGAACTATCTGTTACATCCGCACCTTTCTTATATTGAGGACCTATTCTGAGGATAGGTCAGTATCATTAGCCTGGAAAATCCTTTTAATGAAATTTTGTTAATTTATCATACATGTAAAGAAATAATCTGTCTATAAACACAATTATTTCTTGTCCTACAGAAAGTAGAATTTTAGTGCTGCTAAATACATTTATGATGTACATTATATGGTGTCCATTATAAGCTAGCATTTCAAGACAGAGCGAGTTCGACTGCAGCGCAGTTTGACCGAGAGGGCAGGACTTAACAATGTGGGTGGGCTAGGCTTACCGGTCCTTTACCCTCCTGCAGACAAGGCCCAGCTAGTGGTCCTGAGAAGGAGGAGAGGGGGCATGGCTGATCTCCTGGGATACATATCTGATATTTCTTATATTTCATTGTAATATGAAATAAAGTAGGACCAAGAGAAAAGGAGGACATAAAGGAAGGAAGTGCTGGGATATCATTTTATTGGTATTTTCTGTACTTAGTGGGATATTTCACAAAAATATTACTATGCAATGAATAGGGCATTTCAAACGAAGCACTATTACAATATAGATGCAATAAAAATGTTGTTCGGTTTTTATGCACATTACATTGTCCTGTCTCTCCTGTGGCCGAAATTGTAGTCCACCTTCTCCTGCATTCAGTAGTGGACTAAGATGATCCCTAACTTCCATGCCCCCTTTCTCCTCCCAGTGTTGGCATAGTAAATATATCACAATGAAGCAGGAGGTTCCGTATAAGAAACGCAAAAAAACGGACCGCAAAACGGAAAAAAAAAAAAAAAAAAACGGTAGTGTGAAAGAGGCCTTATCCTGCTCCCCAGTTGCTGAAGCTCTGTTTCTGCTCTCACACACAGCCCCATCGTTTTCAATAATAAATGCACTATAGTAGGGGGGGTTATTGCCTACTATAGTGCATTTATTATTGAAAACGATGGGGCTGTGTGTGAGAGCAGAAACAGAGCTTCAGCAACTGGGGAGCAGGATAAGGCCTCTTTCACACTACCGTTTTTTTTTTTTTCCGTTTTGCGGTCCATTTTTTGGCGTTTCGTATACGGAACCATTCATTTCAATGGTTCCGCAAAAAAAAAACAGAATGTGTTCCGTATGCATTCCATTTCCGTATTTCCGTTTTTCCGTTCCATTGAAAGATAGAACATGTCCTATATTTGGCCGCAAATCACGGTCCGTGGCTCCATTCAAGTCAATGGGTCCGCAAAAAAAACGGGACACATACGGAAATGCATCCGTATGTCTTCCGTATCCGTTCCGTTTTTTGCGGAACCATCTATTGAAAATGTTATGCCCAGCCCAATTTTTTCTATGTAATTACTGTATACTGTATATGCCATACGGAAAAATGGAACGGAACAACGGAACGGAAACGGAACCACAACGGAAGCAAAAAAAAACGGAACAACGGATCTGTGAAAAACGGACCGCAAAACACTGAAATGGACATACTGTCGTGTGAAAGAGGCCTAAGCAAGAGCTGATTGCAACAAACTCTTGGAAGATGCCGACCACTTGATGGTCACACTGGACTAGCTCCTGTCTACCAAAAGAAAGTGAAGAGACAAAAGGTGCAGGGGGATGAGTAAAGAAGTCATAAAAGGGGAAAAGTACACTGGAGAAAAGTGTTTTTTTTCTAAATTAATATAGTTAAGTAATGAACTGCATTAGTCTGTTTTATTTTCTTTCTGAATTCATGGGGTAACCCCTTTAATGTGGTTGTCTAGTTTAGAAAACCCATTTTCATATACCCTATTAGGAAATTCAGAGTTAATAGAGGTCTCTTCTCTGCCCATTGAGCAGAGAGATTACAATGAGTGTACCTTGCTCTCTAGGACCAGAACCCATTAATTTGAATAGATACTTTGTAATCAGAGAAAATGAAAACTGAATGCAAGGTTTCCTCAAGGATCACTAGAGGTAATTACTGTGGATCTCAACAGGGGGCAATGGTATCAGTGTTTTGTCAAGGCACCTTTCTAACAAGCATGGACTGTCCAAGGACTAGAACCTTAAAGAGTGGCAACCTTACTATTGGATACATTCTCAACAGAAGAGCGCCTATTCTATGGAATTATTCGCTTCTATCATGCTTCATTCTAAGTGTAGACAGCTTTAGAATCATTGTGTCCATTAAACTTTTCACATTCATAATGACCTAAAATGCTTTATCATAAACCCAGGGAGATTATAATCTCCAATCCATGATGGACCAATGTAAATCTATCTGGGATCACCAGGATTAAAATTCCTAGCAGAATAAAAGTAAGATCATCATACTGAATCAGCTTCACATCATTGTCTGTTAATAAAAATACACTAATAAATATGGTATTCGGGATTCTTACCTTCTTTTCTTGACACTTGAATAAGCTTCATCCCTGTCAGTGCCATACCCTAGCGTCCTGCATAACCGATTCTGTCCTCCAGGTAAGTGTCTTGAAGGTAACCTGTAGGAGTCTTCGCTCACCATCTCAGGAGAGGTGCATGCTGAGAGACTGCTGTCTCTTAGAGAGCTCTCTGATGTTTGGGTGGAGTCAGACTGGTCATTATATGAAACATCCGTGCCAGCATTCAAGTGAATGAAATTGACATCTGAATCATTAACCTAAAACCATGACAAACCTTGTTTTAGACATTTAGCACTTTCCAGTCATATATACATGTAAGGGTGGTGGCACATGACATTGTCAATATACTGGCACAGACAAGAATGATAGAATTTAGAAAAGTTACATTTTTAACCTCCCCAACAGAATGAACAGTAATCCCCAAAAAAGGAAAATATTACTTACCTCATCTACTACCATGGAGTTGACATACACCTCATCATTCCCATTGAGCATGGTGGAGAGTCTGGTCGCAGCTAGCATGGTGGGGGGGTATCTTATCCTCTTGAGAACATCTACTGATGAATGTCTTTTTTCTGAAGAAAAAAGCATAGACCACATAAAATGTTACTTTTACTGGTGTAAAAAAGTAATAATGTACCAGAGCCAGTAAGGCCAAAAAATAATTTCTAAACACTGCATCTTTGAAAACATTTAGGCCTTCTTTACACATACACAGTGGGTCATTTACTAACAGTTTTACGCTTCTTTTTGGCACCAAATTATTGCACTTAACCTATTTTCCGACTTTTTTAAAAGGCGTTTTTATGCCGCACTCGAGTGTCTAGGGGAGTCGTGAGGGTTGGGACTCCAGCCCAGGTAAATTTACAGATTTTATGCCAGAAAAAAATTTAAGGCGTAAAGTTGCTGAAAAATGAAGCCAGCCTAATTTATGACGAGACGCCCTGTCATTAGGCACATCTTCTGGCAGCAACACTGGCATAAAAGAAACTAAAAAGATAGTCAAAAATAAATGATCCCCACAGTTTTTAAACGTTTGAACGAAACTTCACTTATTATTTTTAGTGCCAACATATATTTTCTTATTTCTCTGTTCACTTCGCTGAGGTGGACACACATGCTCAGTTCTATTCTTCAACGGCCTCCTGAGCCATGACTGGGAGAGACCTGCATCAGAAAGGACATACCCCCTGAGCTAAGTGTTATTAAATAAAATGTTTTTAAAAAGTTACCCAGTGTAAAGATGCCACCAGTGACGCAATGAATACGCAAGTGAAAGCATAGCTTATGTGGTCACCTAGATCATTATTTCGGGGCAGCAGGCCATCCTGTGTAAACAGGGACCTGCTGACCAGAAACAATGATTCTCTATGGGGACAAGCGATCGGAGTGGTCAACCCTCGTCCCCATACAGCAGAGGTGATTGCAGAAGGTAAATGCAGCAATTATTGGGAAGGGACAGTTTGGGCATCTAAAGACCCCTTTACATGGGCCAAACAGATTGAGTAACTGGTGCAGTTGTACAAGCCCATAAAAACAAACAGTCACCTATGTCAACATAGAAAGTGAAGAGCACATATTGTGCGTTGTTATAACCTCGGTCAGGTCAGCACTGTGTGGTACTGTCAGCGTATATATTAAACACACAATCCTGAAAGGTATCAGAATGCACGGCCAGTCAAACACCTTGGAGAAGAGTAGCCAAGGCTCTGTTCACATTGGCTTCATGACTTCCATTTTTTCCAGGATCTATGACCAATCTGTTATGACAATCAGTTTTTTCTTTACAATGGATATTTCATGACGCAACGCAATCTCATGGAGAAAATAAAAGTACAAAAGTGTGAACAGAGCCAAGAAGTATTGGTCCACCTGTCCGATAAAAAACGGCAAGGACAGCTTAGCAAAAGTGGCCAGAGGTCCTTGGTGACAGCAGGCCGTATAGTGGAGGAGAGCAAATTACTCAGGACTGAGAACAACATTCTGGCGCTGCTTTGGGATGAGCGGCTCAGGAATAGAGGCATTAGACTAACTAGACATTTTCCGCCAGCAACAAGATACGACAAGCTGAACATTTTTACAGAGATTACTGCATTTCTCCGCTGGAGAGAGGCAGAGGTCCAAGCCACAATTCATCCGTAACGATCATTAATCCCACACATGCACACAGTTTGTCATCTCTGGGGGACTGAATTTACCTCGCAAACAAAAGAAGACATAGAAGGGTGATAAATAATGAAATGTGATAATTATATGTTACCCAGAGCAAGAATCAGCTTAACCCAGTCCTGCTGAGGCACAGGTCTGCATCGACATGACGGCGGTGGCGGCTAGACCGCGTTGTACAATGTGGCGCATTTCTGGTGCATAATGTCACGTCAAGTTTTAGTCCTTTTTATGAAGCAAATGCAGCAAAAGGAGAAAACCTCAATGTGTGTAGTTCACATGTTCTGGCTTTCCAGCTCAACAAGGGGGTGCGGCTTAGCGTAAAGGGTTGGTCGTGATACTGATGACCAATCCTCACGACAGGTGATCAATACCAGATTGGTGGGGGTCCGACTCCTGGCAACCCTGCCCATCAGCTGTTTGAAGAGGCCACGTGGATGAGGACTGCTGCGTCCTATTCAACGTTGTGATCAGGGCGGTGGAGTCGGTAACCCAAAGCCCTGACTCCAACTCCTGCATTTTAACATAGTCCGACTCTGACTCCTTCATAAATGGCCAATAATTTAGTAATAACAAAATTCCTGTAGTAAAATGGGAACATCAGGCTGTTTCTTACTATCATGTAAGTAATCAGTCAACTAGATAGAACTTAAACCATATTTATTAGAATACAATTTCCAAAATTCCTGGAAGAAAACATGACTGCGCTAAGAATATAATAACTGGAAAACACTGTTGTACATTTAATAATTGTAGCTCTGTATGTAATTACCGGAAATGCAGAGAATCATGTGCAAGTCTACATGTGAAAATAAAAGAAACATAAAAGGGTTGTCTGGGAATAAATTCTATTTATAGGCGTCGCAACCTACCTCCGTTATGGAAAAATTCATACTTACCTGCAATCCGCAGCTCCTGTCACTTGCTCCCGTGTGTCTGTCTTCCAGTCCGTGGCTTGTTTACTTCCTCTCAGGCATGATCATCTGCTCTGCTGAGGCCAATGACTGGATTCAGCAGTGACGTTTCCACAAGAGACACATCACCACTGCTGAAGCCAGATAGCTAGATGATCATCCCAGTGCCAGGGAGGAATTAAACAAGCCGCTGCCTGGAAGATGGACACACAGGAAACGGCAAGCAGGGCCAGAGAGGCGAGTAGTAGGTTAGGCTATGTTTACAGTAACGTTGTGAAATCCAGCATTTATGTCAGAAAATGGTCAGATCCCTTTGTGGTAAATGGGATCTGACATTTCCCGTTATTATATGGCTATGCCAGATATCGTGGACTCTGGCAGGCTGTTCTTCTACTGGAAGAGCCTGACAGATTTCTAATGTTACTGTGAAAGTAGGTTAACTATGATTCTTTCTATACTGGAGGCAGGCTGCAGGCTACTGTGAAAAGTTACTTACTGCTGGACAACCCCTTTAATTCTGTCTTCCTGTTCTCTCTAGCAGTTCTGAGATGACTGCAGGCATGTCCAGTAATAAACTTATCTTATCTCTTATCTTCATTACCGAGCATGTGCAGCACAGTTTCAGACATTGTAACTAAGGGCCTTGAAGCAGTATGAAGATAGCTAGTATAAGGGACAGGAGAGATGAGAACTGATTATCTATCACCACTAGAACACCCTGATTATCACTGATTATTGTATAAGGGAGATGGGAGAACACAGGAGAGATGAGAACTGATTATCTATCACCACTAGAACACCCTGCTTATCACTGATTATTGTATAAGGGAGATAGGAGAACACAGGAGAGGTGAGAACTGATTATCTATCACCACTAGAACACCCTGCTTATCACGGTTTATAGTATAAGGGACAGGAGAGGTGAGAACTGATTATCTATCACCACTAGAACACCCTACTTCTCACTGTTTATAGTACAAGAGACAGGAGAGGTGTTGAGAAAACTTGTGTTTTCAAGTTCGGCGTACAAGGTTTGGGTTATCTAAGAATCCCGTTATGGATTCTGCTACCACAGACCATAAAATAATTCTATGACGGCATGCACCACGGAAGACGATAAGAGGCATTCCATATTGCATTTTGTCATAATAGAAGTCTATGGCCAGCACAAAATAATTTGGCCAGTAGCAGAAGTTTGTTTATAGAGGCAGGACACCAGCTTGAGAGGTTATATTATTAAAGGGGTTATCCAATATCATAAACTGCCCCTGCATGTGCCAGGCCCCTCACAGGTAATATACTTACCCCGCTCCCTGCAGGGCGGTGTCGGGGAGGAGCAGCCAATGGAGGCGGGGACGGGAACTAGCCTCCCTAGCATCACCCACGATGCTAGGTAGGCTTGTCCCCATCTGCCATTGGCTGCTCCTCCAGACACCGGATATTTTCATCACCACACGGGGAAAAGCAGCAGTGGCGGTACGGGGACCAGGAGCGGTGCAGGGAAAGGGGTAAGTATATTGCCTGTGAGGGGCCCGGCATATGGGGGGTAAGTTTATGATATTGGATAACCCCTTTAAAGGGGTTGTCCAGGGTTTTTTATGTGACGGCCTATCCTCAGAATAGGCCATAATTAGCTGATCAGTGGGTGTCTAATAGACTGCACTCCGCCAATCTGCTGTTCTGTGTAGTTATGCTGCCAGAAGTCAGCACCTGAGCTACACAGCACCATTGACATTGTAGCGGTAAGAGCTTTCTACCATAGCCCTGCACCCATTGACTTTAATGGGGGAAACGCTGTAGTAGAGAGCTCCTGCTGCTACAGTGTTGATGCCAGGTCACAATAACGCCTGTACAAGCGTCATAGCCGCCTGTTCAAGCCATTTTACTCCCTGGAAAAAGAGGTATGGGTATTGTTACGCATGGTCTTTTTCTAGTCAGGAGCGCTGTATCAGAAGGGCGCCATGTATGGCAGCGTCAGGTGGGCGCCATGTATAGCAGCGTCAGGTGGGCACCATGTATGGCAGCAGTGGTCTTATGTTTAGTGTATTATGTTGGATAAATGTAAAATTGTCTACATTTATTTCTGCATAGGAGACTAGCAATGGTTTCCCTGCAGAAATATCAGCCTCATGACGCTATGTGGGCCTATGCATTATATATGTGAATTACCGCAAAATTTGTACTCCTCCTCGGCTAAAAAATACTCCTCCAAAAATTGTTAAGAGGAGTATTTTTACTCTGCTGGAAAAAAAATATAGTGCGACCTCTGCTTGGGGCTGTGTAGCTCCGGTGCGGACTTCTGTTGACAGAGCTAAACAGAACAGATGATCGGCTGAGATGTAGGGTGTGTGGGACAGCTGCCGATCTGCTAGTGATAGTAACATAGTGCATAAGGCCGAAAAAATACATTTGTCTATCCAGTTCGGCCTGTTATTCTGCAAGTTGATCCAGAGGAAGGCAAAAAAAAAAACAAAAAAAAAAAACTGAGGTAGAAGCCAATTTTCCCCACTTTAGGGGAGTTAAAAATTCCTTCCCGACTCCAGTCAGGCAATCAGAATAACTCCCTGGATCAACGACCCCTCTCTAGTAGCTATAGCCTGTAATATTATTACACTTCAGAAATACATCCAGGCCCCTCTTGAATTCCTTTATTGTACTCACCATCACCACCTCCTCAGGCAGAGAGTTCCATAGTCTCACTGCTCTTACTAGCCAATCATGAAAGTTTAATTAATTACACAACAGTAATATAATCCCTGGGCAACCTCTTTAAAAAGCTACATGAAAACTTCAGATTAAAATAAAAAAAAATAGCCCCATTTACTTAAGTAGATTCTAAACCACAAGGGCATGGCCACATGAGGTAGAATTTCCACAGTGGATTTTCACACATTTCCCCAGCAAAATCCGCATATTCAGTGTATGCATTGATAAGGGTAAAATCCAAGGTGGGAATCCTCAGCATAAATTGATGTTGCACTGTGGATTTTTTTTTTATATATTTTTTTTGCATCATGTAGATGAGCTTTCTTAAAATCTGATGCACTTTGCTAGTACTGTAAAACATTGCAGATTTGCCGCTTGCAAATATGTGGCAGCAGATCTGCAGCATATATATATCCTTTCTGGGGATGCCCTAAAGGTCCTGAATTTGTGCCAAATCCGCAGTCAAATCTACAAAACAATCTGCCACTTCTGTATAAGGCCTGATAGGAATATTTCCATTCAGTATTAGCAAACTGAGATCTTAAAGGGGTTCTCCAGGAATTACCGTAAGAAAATAAAAAAGGTTAAAATATTTCTTTATTATAAAAATGTTTCCAAATACCTTTTATTAGTTATAATGGCTCGTTTTATCTGGGGAGCAAACATTAGGAGAAATAAAATGGCTGCCATCCTATTAGTGAACACAAAACCTGTTCTAATCACACAGCAGGACAAGTTACTTCAGATCAGTGATCTAAATAGCTACCTCATCCTCCTGATCCTGAATACGGATGATAAGATCTTTAGCTGAATCTCTGTGGGAATGGAGTTCATGAGGAGACATGAAGCACAGAGAGGACAGATAGGACATACTGTGGTAATGGAGACTGCATACAAGTGCTGCTGCTCATTAACACATCCCCACCCTCCTGTCAATACTTCATGTCTCCTCATGAACTTAATTCCGACAGAGATTCAGCTGAAGATCATATGAAACCCTTAGTGACCATGCACATTTTTTAAAAATTGCACTCCAAGAGCTGTAACTTTTTTGTTTTTTTTATCAATGTACTTGTATGAGGTCTTATTTTTTTGCAGGAAAAGTTATAGTTTTTAATGCACCATTTTAAATGCATGTAATCATTGATCAAGGCAAGCTGTTTAGCTAAACAAAAAAACAAAAACAAAAAAAAAACTTTGTTTACATCAGTAAAAAGACGTATTAGTGGTTTCAGAACCATAATCCCTGACAAGCAGAGCAGAGAGGAAGATGAGGCAGCTCTTTAGCTCAGTGTTCTGAAGTAACTTGTCCTGCTGTGTGATTAGGACAGGTTTTGTGCGTACCAATAGGACTGTGGCCATTTTATTTCTCCTAATGATTGCTTTCCAGACAAAACTAGCCAATACAACAAATAAAAGGTATTGGGGAATATATTTATAATAAAGTAATATTTAAGTATTTTCATATATTTTTTTTTTTTTCTAATTCCCCAAAAACCCCATTAGAGGGATTATCCCATGACTAATTTAAAAAATGAAAATCAGACATCCTATAGTACATGCCAATCTTTTTCTAAGAAAGCTAGAACCAGCCCTGGACCTCACATGGATCCAGAGATCTCCACTTTCATTGCTCTGATAGATTTATATCAAGCTGACAGCTCAAGGGGAGAGTCTTTTCTGCTGCAGCTCAGGGGGCGTGTCTCAGCTCTCCCTATCACAGCTCAGGAGGCAGTTGAAGAATAAAACTGAGCATGTGCGGCCTTCCAAAGAAATAAGAAAAAAACAGCAGGTGACGCTATACAGATACATTTTATAGCTCAGTGGCTATGCAAAATTTTTAATTACATGCAATTGAAAAAGTATTCAGACCCAGATGTTGGTTTTGAAAACTGTAGAATATTTTTCATGGGACAACCCCTTTAACCCCTTAGTGACCACCCATACGTGTTTTTACGGCGGTCACTAAGGGGCCTTAGGCTGGGCCGCCGCGTTTTTACGGCGGCCCGGTCTAAGCGCTGCACGGATCCCCCGTGCAGCGGGGAGCGCGGACCCGGCTCTCACATGAGAGCCGGGACCCTGCTCTAACAGCCCGGACCGGCAGAAGTGCCGATCCGAGCTGTTTAACCCTTTACATGCCGGGCGCAATGGCGCCTGCTGCATGTAAAGTGGTGACAGAGGGAGCGGACTCCCTCTGTCTCCCATCAGCACCCCGAAAATAAGATTGCGGGGTGCTGATGTGTTCGGAAGCTTACCTCACTTCCGATCAGGGCCCCGAGCCTGTCTTCAGTTCTCTCCAGCAGGCTGTGCCTCTCTGGCGCAGCCTGCTGGTCAATGTTTGGAATGCATTGCTATTGAAATGTAATGCTTTATAGAGATAATGCATTACATTTTAAAAGCAATCAAAATACTGTATATTATAGTCCCCTTGTGGGACTTTTAAGTAGTAAAAAAAAATAAAAAAAAAATATACATTTATTAAATAATAAAAAAATATGCTTTTTTTTCCATTGAAAATACGCTTTTCAATGAAAAAAATTGCAAAAAGTAAATATCCCCCATATGTTTGGTATTGCCGCGTCCGTAACGACCCGGACTACATAAATATTACATAAATTATCCCCTATGGTGAACGCCGTAAAAAATAAAAAAATAAAAAAAAAGACAGAATTTCTAATTTATTCTTAGTTTCCACCGAAAAAAACGTAATAACAAGCGATCAAAAAGCGCCATTTACTCCAAAATGATACCAATGAAAAATACAAGTTGTCCCTCAAAAATCAAGCCCTCACATAACTCCATAGAAAAAGAAAAAAAAAAAAAGTTATGGGTCTTGTGAAGTGGCAATGCAAAATCATTTTTTTGGTTAATAAAAGGGGTTTTATTGGAAAAAAAAGTAGTAAAACGTAAAGAAAATTATAAGTATTTAGTATCACTGTAATCGTACTGACCCAGAGACTAAAGATATTATGTTATTTGTACCGAAAAATGAACGCCGTAAAATTTATAAGGGAAAAAAGCAGTGGCAGTATTGCTATTTTCCCCATCTCCCTCCCAGAAAGAGTTAATAAAAGTTAATCAAAAAGTTATGTGTACCCCAAAATGGTGCCATTAAAAACTATAACTTGTCCCGTAAAAAACAAGCCCTCATAAAGCTATATAGACGAAAAAATAAAAAAGTTATAGCTCTTGGAACGAGACCATGAAAAAAGGAAGAAAATTGCTTGGTCATAAAGGCCCAAACAGGCTTGGTCACTAAGGGGTTAATGTTCAAAACGTTGAAGAATTGAAGAATTTAGGACCTTACAACGTTTTATCATTGATATTGGTAAGCTCCTTAGGCATTCCTAGTGGTGGCTGAAGACAGAACTTCAGACAAATTTAGAATAGAAAAAGATACAATATGATGTCATGGACACCTCTGAACCCCATTATATAGTATTTTCACAAATATACTCTTAGAGTATATTTGAGAAAATCCTATATATAAAATCCAATTTTTTTTAAAATTTCACTTAAAGAGGACCTTTCACTACTGTATAAACTAAAAACGAACTACATCAGTGGGCAGAGTGGCGCCCAGGGGTCCCCCTGCACTTACTAGTATGCCTGGGCGCCGCTCCGTTCGCCCGGTATAGGCTCCGGTGTCTGCGCTCCCTCTGACTGATTTCTTGTAGGAGGCGTGTCCCTTGCTGCACTGCTGGCCAATCGCAGCGCACAGCTCATAGCCAGTCCTATACTATTTTTTGGGGGGACAAGGTGACTCAAAAATGGCGAATCGCACAGTTTTTATTTATTTATTTATTTTCTATTACGATGTTCACAGCATAGGAGATATGGACTTTTCGGACGTGGAGATATGCAATATGTTTATTTATTGTTTATATATTTTATATGTAAAATTGGGAAAGAGCTCTATTAGGGTGAATAGGACTTCACACTGTCCCTGCTGCCATGTGCATAGTACACACAGCAGCAGGGAGATTACCATGGCAGCCAGGGCTTCAGTAGCGTCCTGGCTGCCATGATAACCAATCAGATCCCCAGGATTACACTGCTGGTGCTCCGATCACAACTGCCACTGCACCACCAATGAGAAGGAGGGGAGGGGACCCTGTGGCCACTGCCACCAATTATTTAATACTGGGGGGTGGGGGGTGCACTGCGCCACCAATGATTTTATACTGGAGGGGTTGGGAGGGGGCACACTGTGCCACCAATGATTTAAAACTGGGGGGTTGGGGGGGTGCACTGCACCACCAATGATTTAATACTGGGAGAGCGCACTTCGCCACCAATGATTTAATACTGGGAGGATTTAAACCATTAATACAGATACAGGAGGAGGGTGCCGGCGGCAGAATCACATAGCTGGCACGCGACCTCTATGACAGGGAGCTGCGATCAGTGGCAGTTAACCCCTCAGGTGCCACTGATCGCAGCTCCCTGTCATGGGGCCCGGCTATGTGATGCTGCAGCCAACACCCGCCTCCTGTATCTGTATTAATGGTTTAGTCAGCTTCATTGGTGGCGCATTGGCCACAGCCCCTTCCCTCCTCCGCCCCTCTCTCTCCTCACTGGTGGCAGCAGCAGCACAGGGGGGAGGGAGAGACCGCTTCCTTCTCCCCTGTGCTGCTGAGGGAACATGGCGCACGCTGAAAGAGAGTAGCGCAGTAGCGCAGCCTAGTATCGGTAAATGGCGAATCCCTGTATCGAATCGATACCGGTACAAAAGTATCGATTAAGTATTGATAATTCGATATCCGGTGCAACCCTAAAACAAACAAAATATGGTACGCCAATGCATACCTGCTTAGTGTATGCAAAGAGGACACCCTTTTAGCATACGTCGGTTGCAGTACATGGGGTTCCATAGATATATTCTAGGTGTGCACTGAAAGCTTTCACATTACAAACCCGAACAGACCCTAATATGTTGAGCAACTTTGTAAATGCAGTTCAGCAGTTGTTCCGGAGTTCTGAAACCTGCAGAATTGTGAATGCAGCTCCTGTCTATAACACAATGCAATGCAATGTATTTACAGAGCTACTCTGTTTTTATGCAGGTTAATTCTATATATACAGTGATGTAAGGTGGACGTTCACTTTAAGTATAACAAGTTGGAAGCAGACGTTTGTCTATGTAAGAACCACTAAGCAGCCTATCATCTTTAATGCGATAGGAGTAGTTGTACACCTTTTATGCTTGAATGGGTTACTAAGAGACTGGATTCACAGTTGTCTTTGCTGCCAGAAATAGAATCTCTATGGGGGATTAGCTGTTCCCTTAAGGTGCTTCTGGCTGTGTCAAGGGAGATGATAGGGTCACAAGTAGATAAGATATGTAAATAAGGAGGCGCACACCGTGCCGGAACACCGCCCTTCTAAAACACTCAAGGCCTGAAAACATGCTGTGGTACACAGATAAATTACTGGTGATGGGGTCCACACACAAACACCCTCACTTTTTCCAAACTCAAACCTTTAGGGCTCTTTCACATGGCGTAAGTTTTCCATCCGATTGCGATGCGTGAAGTTAACGCATAGCATCTGGACTGAATACTGACCCTTTCATTTCAATGTGTATGTGCGTCATCTATGCGTTCAAGAAAAATCGCAATACGTTCTATATATTCTTTTTTTTAGGCAGCCAAGGCTCCACAGACAATACCGATTGAACTTACGTGCAAAACCAGTCGTTTTTCCCTGAACAGATCAAGACACATTCCATATCGTTGGTGTGAAAAAGGCCCTAGGCTGGGGTGACGCTGAGACTTTTTGATGCTGCCGCTGATTGATTTTAGCTATAAAGCTGCAGTCCAAAAACACATTAGGTTGTATGCAATCTTGAAGAGTACAGCGGTCACTTAAAGGATAACTGTCGTATTAAATTTTTTTGGGGGAGTATTGGATTGTGGGTATTAATCTCTCCTTGGTGGCCCTATTTCAACTTTTCACTGTGTATTCAATTAATTACCCCTTAATTTCACATTTTTGCTCCCTGTACTGCCTGCTTTTACCTGTGCTTAAAATAGGGTTGCTATGCAGGTCCGTCTATGTGTTGAAGGACGGAGGACGCAGGAGCACGCAGCGTGCAGGCTCACATTACTGACAGCCAGGGACTGTAAGTAAATGATTAAAGCCAGGTCCTCCCCAGCAGCTGGTAACAGTGCCTGGGCTGTGTGCACTTCTCCCTGTCCCTGCGCTTGGCAGACGCTCCCTCACTCAGCAGAGCTGGAGAATGCAGAGTGGAAGCAGCGCAGAGCAGGGAAGGGAGACCTGCCATCTGCTCAGTGTATAAATGACAGCAACATGTGGTAAGAGGACCCCTGTATGCTGCAGGAGATTAACCCTTTAGGGGAGGGCTGTGGTTACTGACACTTTTGGGGGGCTGTTGTTAGTGGCTAGTGAGGGCAGGCGGGATTAGCCTGAGGGTGAGGGCAGTGGCGGCCATCTTAACTGAATAGTGAATCTGCAGTTTTATGCAGACTGGTTGCTAAGGGCTGAATCTTATTAAATATGGGGTTAGTCAGTCTAACCCTTAGTTCACACCTGAGCGTTTTACAGCGCGTTCAAACGCGCTGTAAAACGCTCAACACATTAAAAAACCAATGCTTCCCTATGGGAATGGTTCTCACCTATGCGTTTTACAGCGCGTACGTCAATCACACAAACGCGCGTCAAACGCGCGTTTACTATTACAAAAAAAACGTGCATAAAAACGCGCGTTAAAACGCGCGTTTGAGAAACGCTCAGGTGTGAAAGCAGGGTAATAGTAACCGATTCTGGAATATTATGTTATTAGTAACTACATATATGAAAATTTTAATTCGGGTCTAAATGTGACAGTTATCCTTTAAAGAGCATCTGTCAGCAGATTTGTACCTATAAGGGTGCATTCACACAACCATATAAATGGATCCGCATATTTGCGGAACGGGTGCGGACCCATTCATTTCAATGGGGCCGCAAAAGATGCGGACAGCACACCGTGTGCTATCCACATCTGTCATTCTCTTCCGTGGCCCCGCAAAAAAGATAGAGCATGTCCTATTCGGCCAAGTTTAGGCATTCTCTATATAGCGCTGGCTATGTGCGGTCCGCAAATTGTGGAACACACACAGCCGGTATCCGTGTTTTGCGGACCGCAAATCACTTACGGTCGCGTGAATGCACCCTAAAACTGCCTGGTCTGTTACATGTGCGCTTGGCAGCTGAAGGCATCCGTGTTGGTCCCATGTTCATATGTGCCCGCATTGCTGAGAAAAACAAAAGTTTTTATATATGCAAGTGAGCCTCTAGGAGCAACCGGGGCATTGCTGTCACACCTAGAGGCTCAGCTCTCTCTGCAACTGCCGTACCTTCTGTACTTTGATTGACAAGGCCAGGCAGGTGCGATCACTTTTACAGTGAATGGGGACAAAACTGAACAAACTAGAACGGAGTGCACCAGAATACAGCAGCATTTTTATGTCCAGCTTGGGAAACTGAACAAGCCGGATCCGGCACCAAAAACTCTGTTAGTCAATGGTGTCGGATCTTTTTTTTTGGACACAATGTTCAGTTTCATTTTGAATATAATACAATCGGATCCGTTCTGAACAGATGCAGCCGGTTGTATTATTCGAACGGAAGCCTTTTTACTGTGGTTTTAAGATTCCCTGCCAGATCTCAAAACCGTACAGCATATATGCATACGTGCTAGTAGACTAATGAAAACCTGATCCAGTGGTCTCTAGACCTCAGAATAGGACGAAGGTTCACTTTTCAACAAGACAATGACCCTAAGCACACAGCCAAGACAACAGAAGAGTGGCGTAAGGACAACTCTGTGAATGTCCTTGAGTGGCCTAGCCAGAGCCCTGACTTGAACCCAATCGAGCATCTCTGGAGAGACTTGAAGACTGTTGTCTACCAACAACCCCATGACAGAGCTCGAGAGGATCTGCAGAAAAGAATGGCAGAAAATCCCCAAATCCAGGTGTGCAAACCTTGTGGCATCATACCCAAGAGGACTGGAGGCTGTAATCTCTGGCAAAGGAGCTTCCACTAATTCCTGAATAAAAGGTCTGAATGACTGTCAATGCAATATTAAAATTTTTCCTTTTTAATAAATTAGCAAAGATTTCGAACATTCCTTTTTCACTTTATCATTATGGGGTGCAGAATGATGGGGAAGCTTGATTTTCTTTTTCTTTTAGCACAATCCACAACATACAGCAACAAAATGTGAAAAAAGTGAAAGGATCTGAAGACTTTCCTGACTATCCAGAATACCTGACCATGTTATCCTTATAGAATAAACTCAACGGGAGAGGGATACAACCTGAACTATTGACTATCAATCTAGTGAGAAGGAAACAAAAAAAAAAAATCCCAGTTATATTGGATATACAGCTAATCTTGTTATATACACATTTCCCAAGCAAATCTTCTTTCCATCAAGAACAGAAGCTGATCAGTTGCTACACACTCAATAACAGTGGCACAGTGCCATCACCGTGACCAGAGAGCACCCCCTGTAGTGGCTCAATCAGAGCATCACATACAGTGCTGCCCATAATTATTCATACCCCTGGCAAATTTTGACTTAAAGTTACTTTTATTCAACCAGCAAGTAATTTTTTTACGGGAAATGACATGGGTGTCTCCCAAAAGACAATAAGTCGATGTACAAGAGGCATTATTGTGGGGAAAAAAAAAATAATTCTCAGCTTTTATTTACATCTGGGCAAAAAGTGTCCAGTTGGCGTAAAAAAGGAGAAGCCTTCAACCCAAAGAACACCATCCCCACTGTCAAACATGGTGGTGGGAACCTAATGCTTTGGGGGTGTTTTTCAGCCAATGGGCCAGGGAACCTAATCACAGTAAACGGCACCATGAAAAATACTGGTTTAGTTTACCGGTAAATCCTTTTCAAGGAGTCCGACATGACAGCACCCATGGAGGTTGTCCTATTGGTCTCTGTAGGGACAGGAAGCGAGAGAGATTAAAAGGCCCCCTCCCCTCCCACTCTCCAGTGTTTTTCCAAATTACTACACCGGATAGGATCCAACACCTTTATTAATACAATGTTATATTCACACTGCTTACAAGGCTGGAACCAGCACAACAGGGAGGGTAGTACAGGGTGCTGTCATGTCGGACTCCTGGAAAAGGATTTACCGGTAAACTAAACCAGTATTTCCAGGACGTCCCTCCATGACAGCACCCATGGAGAACTAACAACTGAATCTCCTAGGGGGGGGGGGGGGGGGGGGGGACTACTGCCTGAAGGACTTTTCGCCCAAAGGCCAAGTCCTGTCCGGCCAATACATCTAGCCTGTAATGTTTAGCAAAAGTCAGGAAGTTAGACCAGGTTGCAGCCTTGCAAATCTGGTCAATTGTAGCGTCGGCCCTTTCGGCCCAGGAAGTTGCCATTGCGCTCGTGGAATGTGCCTTCAGATTTAAGGGGCAGGTCATTTCCTGCAGTCTGTATGCTTCTCTGATGGTGTCCTTAATCCACCGTGCCAGCGTCTGTTTTGATGCTTTCAAGCCTCTATTCTTCCCACCGAACTGGATGAACAGATTACTTGATCTCCTCCAGGAACTGGTTCTGTCCAGATAGGCTAGGATTGCTCTTCTAACGTCCAGCCTCTGGAATCTTTCCTCCTGTATATTTTTGGGAAAGGAACAAAATGAAGGGAGTGTTAGCTCCTGTTCTCTATGGAAAGTAGAGACCACCTTGGGAAGAAAAGCTGGATCCGGCCTCAAGATTATGCGGTCATCCAGAATCCTTAGATAAGGTTGTTTAATTGATAAGGCCTGGATTTCCCCTATCCTGCGGGCTGTGGTTATAGCCAGAAGGAACACCGCTTTTAGAGACAGAAATTTTTCGGATATCTGCCCAATCGGCTCAAAAGGAGGATCGCATAACCCTTCTAAAACTATGTTTAGACTCCAGGGGGGGACCGACTGTCTCAAGGTGGGTCTCAATCTAGAAGCTGCTCTTAGAAAGCTTTTAATCCACCTATGATCTGCAAGGGGAGTATCGAGACAACAGCTGAGAGCCGAAATCTGTACTTTGAGTGTGCTGGGTTTCAGACCTGCATCGAACCCCTCCTGAAGGAACTCTAAAATACAACCCACCGTGGGGGATCTGGAATCTGTATGGTTCTGTGACAACCAGGATGAGAACTTCTTCCAGATCTTGTTGTATATTGCTCTTGTGACAGGTTTGCGGCAGCACTGTAAAGTTGAAATTACCCTGTCCGAGAGCCCTTTATTCCTTAAGGTCTGCCTCTCAGGATTCATGCTGTAAGCTTCAGTTTGTCCAGGTTGGGGTGAAACAGAGGACCTTGCGATAGAAGATCCTGTCTTTTTGGAAGGGATATTGGATCCCTGATGGACATGGTCTTTAGAACCGAAAACCAGGCTCTCTTGGGCCAAGCTGGGGCTATCAAAATCAGCGTGGATGAGCACCCTCTCAATTTCTTCAGGATCTGCGGTATGAGGAGAAGTGGGGGAAAGGCGTAGGCTAGACTCATGTCCCAAGGTTGGGAAAGAGCATCCACCGCCAGTGGTCCTCCTCTTGGGTCTAGCGAGAAGAAATAGTCCAGCTGAGTATTTCTGCTGGACGCGAATAAATCCACCTGAGGTCTCCCCCACTGCTGGCAAATCAACTGGAATACCTCCTGGTTCAATTTCCATTCCCCCGGCCTGACTAACTGTCGGCTGAGAAAGTCCGCTGTGCGATTGAGAGATCCTTTCAGGTGTGTGGCTGAAATGGATAAGACCTTTTCCTCTGACCAGCTGAAGATGAGATCCGCTAGCTCCTGGAGATGTGGATTCTTCGTCCCACCTTGTCTCTTTATGTAGCAAACTGTTGTTACGTTGTCTGATAGTACTCGGACATGATGGCCTATGAGGAGATGTTCTGCCGCTCTCAGGGACTCCCAGACCGCTTTTAATTCCCGGTAGTTTGAGGATCGTAGGGTGTCTGTGTTGGACCAACTGCGCCGAAAGAACTGATCCTCTACGTGAGCCCCCCAACCCTGGCTGCTTGCGTCCGTGGTTAACGTTCTGAGCGGTATCGTGTTCCAGGAAACCCCCCGGGACAGGTTTTCTGCTATCAACCACCAGGAGAGGGAATTTACTGCCCTGTCTGTAAGAGATATCCTGGCGTTTAGTGTGGTCCTTGTCCCAAGAAGTGAGGACCTCCGCCTGGAGAGTTCTTGAGTGGAACTGGGCCCAAGGAACTGTTGTGATGCATGAGGTCATCAGACCTAGGACCTGCATGGCTTCCCGTAGAGTTAGTTTTTCCTTTAGTTTGAAGGCTCTTATTCTTTCCCTTATGCTGACCTGCTTGTCCTGGGGAAGAAGGGAATATTGGGTCACGGAGTTTAGGAGGGTTCCTAGGAACTTCTTTTGTGTTGCTGGATGTAGGTCTGATTTTTCCAGGTTTATTTTCCATCCTAGACGTGTGAGTAAAGATAGAGTCCTTCCTTTGTGAAGCTCTAACTCCTCCTCTGAGTCTGCCACAAGCAGAAAATCGTCTAGGTAGGGAATTATAGTTACCTGTCTCTGCCTTAGATAGGCAACTATCTCCGCCACTACCTTTGTAAAGATGCGTGGGGCTGATGAGATTCCAAACGGGAGACATTGGAACTGGAAATGCATAATCCTGCCGTCTTTCTTGATTGCGAACCTCAAGTATTGCTGGTATTAAGGGTGAATGGGGACGTGATAATAAGCGTCCTTTAGATCCAGGGTGCATAGGAACGCCCCTGGGCTTATCAACGGAATTGCAGATTTTATTGATTCCATCTTGAAATGGTGATGTGTTATCCATCTGTTTAGGAATTTCAGGTTGATGATGGTTCTCTTGGAGCCATCCGGTTTGGTTATGAGGAAGAGTTTTGAGTAGTGCCCCTTGAATTCTTCTGAAGGAGGGACTTGTATAATTGCGCCTAAACTCAGAAGTTTTTGGATGTCTGCCAGAAGTTGATCCTGCAGGGAGGTCGACTGAAAGATTGTGGTCTGAAAAAGATGAGGAGGGGGAAGGCGAAACTCTATCTTGAACCCTTTCTGGATGGATTCCAGGATGTATTGGTTCTTGGTTATCCTGGTCCATTCTTCCCAAAAAAATTGGAGTCTGCCCCCTACAGGTCTGGCGTCATTGTTTCTCAGGCTTGGAGTTGGGATTAAAGAGGAACCCCCGACCTTTTCCCCCTTTGGGGTAGCTCCACCTTCCCGTCTTCCCTTTACCCCTGGGAGTGCCCTGGAAGCTGCTGGTCGTCTTACGAAAGGGCAAAGGTTTCTTGCCTTTTTCCTCCGGAAAACCCTTCTTTCTGTCCGCTGTTTTCTCCAGGATCTCATCCAGTACCGGACCAAAGAGGTGAGAACCTTTAAGGGGTAAGGCGCATAATTTATTCTTGGAGGCTATATCCCCTGACCAGGATTTTAGCCACAGAGCTCTCCTCGCCGTATTGGTTAGGGAGTCTGTTTTTGCTGCAAACCTTATGGACTCTGCCGATGCGTCTGCTACAAAAGGATGCGGCCATCTTAAAGAGAGGCAGTGATGCCAGAATTTCTTCCTTAGGGGTGTCCCACTTAAGATGTTCCTCCAGCTGGTTCACCCATAAACACAGGGATCTGGCCACGGAGGTAGCAGCAATATTGGTATTTATGCTATTGGCCGAAACTTCCCATGCTCTTTTGAGCAAACCGTCGATCTTCCGATCCATTGGCTCCTTTAGCTGGGCTGAGTCTTCAAAGGGGAGAGTGGTTCTCTTTACCACCTTTGCCACTTGAATATCAACTTTAGGGACTATATCCCACAGTTTTGTATCCTCCGAGTTGAACAATAGTCTGTTCTTAAATTCCCGTGGTATATACAATTTTCTATCGGCATCTGCCCACTCGTCTATGACTAGGTCCTTTAAGGTCTCGTTTACCGGGAACAACTTTTTCTTCTTAGCTTTTAAGCCGCCGAACATCTTGTCCTGTATCGAGCGAGTCTGTTCCTCCTCCTCTATATCCATTGTCTGCCTTACGGCCGACAGGAGGGGATCTAGATCTTCTTGCGAGAAGAGATATCTTCTCTGGTCGTCGGTCATATAAGATGAACCTTGATCGTCACCCCCCTTTGAGGTTTCCCCTTCTGACAGATATAAGCCTTCTTCTTCAGAATCTGACTCCCTAAGCACACGGGGTCTCTTGGGGGGAGGGGAGGTGGCACAGGGTTTCTGCGCTATACTAGAGCTGGCCGCTTGGATCTCCTCTTTCACAATCACTCTCAGATCAGCCAAAAGGGAGGATTGTTCGTCTCTGAGAATCTTTGCCAGGCAGTCACTACACAGGGCTTTTATATATGCGTCCGACAGTCTTTTTGAGCATAGAGCACATCTTCTGGGTTTCTTTCTAGGTTCTCCCAGCGATTTAACCGTGGTGTCTTTCTCTCCCTGGTATGGAAGAGAGAGAGACCATTAGCCCAGTGCAAAGAAAGAGAGAGGAACCGGAATACAAGCCTCACTTACTTACATGACTCGGGGTAGGGATGTCTGCGCTAGTGTCCTGCATAGCTGACATCTGGACCTCCATACCATGCTTGGACAACAAACTGACACACAATTTATGTCCTACCTGGTCCACCCGTTGCCACACGGCTCCGCCTCCTTAATTCCAGGTGGGGGACTCATTCAAACGAAGAGTCGACCCCCCTTGCGTGCATTCCGCCGGGCTCAGCGTTCCCTGGGCGCCATCTTTCTTCCGCCCATGTGACCCGTACTTCCGGTCACATGGGCTGCACGTCGAACGGGAGGAGCGCCGAGCGCAGGAGCCGCAGCCGATCCCAGAGCTCCCGAACCCGGAAGAAGCGGCCTCGGCTCCCCGATACCGCGGCCACCCACAGAGCTCGAAGCGGGAAAGAAACAGGTATCGGGGAAAGCTAGGGGACCCCTACCCAGAGAGGTGCTAGCCTTAGGGCCCTCCAGAGCCTGAAGAGGAGAGGGAGACCCCCCCGACCAGGCTCGGCCCAAAATAGATTCCCAGGGTAGGGAAAAATTCTCTCTGCTCCGATCCCTGTAGGGACAGGAAGAACACTGGAGAGTGGGAGGGGCCTTGGGCATCAGTGGACATTTCAGCATGACAATGACCCAAAACACACAGCAAAAGTGGTGAAGAAATGGTTAGCAGACAACAAAGTTTTGGAGTGGCCCAGCCAGAGTCCAGACTTGAATCCAATTGAGAATCTGTGGAGGGAGCTAAAGATCAGGGTGATGGCAAGAAGACCCTCCAACCTGAAAGATTTGGAGCTCATTGCTAAAGATGAATGGGGAAAAATACCTGTGAGACATGCAAAAAGCTGGTCTGCAATTATAGGAAGCGTTTGATTGCTGTAATAGCCAATAAAGGCTTTTCTATTGATTATTGAGAAGGGTATGAATAGTTTTGGACTGGACACTTTTTGCTCAAATGTAAATAAAAGCTGAGTTTCCCCCCCCCCCCCCCCCCCACAATAATGCCTCTTGTACATCGTCTTATTATCTTTTGGGAGACACCCATGTCATTTCCCATCAAAAAATTACTTGCTGGTTGAATAAAAGTAACTAAGTCAAAATTTGCCAGCGGTATGAATAATTATGGGCAGCACTGTAATACACAGATAAATGCAATGTTCTTCAATAAGCACCTTTATCTAGGCCTATCAAGAGAATAAGACAACGATGGGTGATGTACTCTAAGTACCCTAATATAGTGCTTAGTGTCCTACTGAGCGTGTATTCTTCAAAGAACTGTAACATACGATACTCCTTATCAGAGTATATGCTAAATGGGTACAATGTGTGGTGACTGGTGTCCCATCCACCTAATCTATCAGTGTGGGTCATTTGTAAAGCATCAAAGGACACTCTTATTAGAGGCTGTAAATCTGGGGTAAACAGACACCCATCATCCTTTATAGGTGATAATCTACCACTAGTATACCCCCAATGGGTACTGCTAAAACCAGGTTTTTAGGTACTGCTGAACCTATCCCTAAGCTTTTCCCGTGCCAACGCATCTCCTCCAAAGCGGATTCCTCAGGGATGTTCTACTATGAAAGAGAACAGGCTATTTGGTGAGCAGTCTGGCAGCAGTCTTTTCTATTAATACTGAGTTAAAAAAAAAAAAAAACTTCTTTCTGGTAGCATCCCTTGAATGTCATTCTTTAGAAAGGATTTTTTGCAGTTGGCCTCTAGGATAAATGTAATCGTTCTTAAAGTTAAACGAATGTCCGCATGAACAACACAAACACTCAGGCAGCAGTTTGTTCGTGTAATTATCTGCCCTTGTGAAGGTCCTTACAGGGGATGTCTGGTTTCAGGCTACAACCAGGCAACCCTGTGGATCAGCCCGCAATAAAGAACTTGCAAGTCTTTACCCAACAGATCCTGCGCCGCCGTTTCAGTTCTCCCTGTCAGGATCTATTTAACAGACCCTCTAGCCAGCGGTCACTTGTTGTCAACGTAACGTCATATCTGAATCCGGGTAAAGAGATCCCAACCAGGAGAGCCAAAGCGGTAGCACGGGATCTGTAAGTATTGTGGGGATTCGCTCTGGTAGTTAGAACTAGCGGATGCAGTATAGAGGCAAAGTTCTTGAATCAAACAGCGGTGTTTATTCACACATTGGTGTATAACAAAATGCAGATAAGCTGTATCACAGAACGCAGGTGGCTTGGTGTTTGTTCACACACAAGGAAAGTCCATAAACAATAAAAGTCACCTTTTCTCCTGGGTATTAATTCACACCCTGTTAGCAG
This sequence comes from Bufo gargarizans, assembly GCF_014858855.1. Lineage (NCBI taxonomy): Eukaryota > Metazoa > Chordata > Amphibia > Anura > Bufonidae > Bufo > Bufo gargarizans. The sequence goes on along the minus strand of NC_058080.1, from coordinate 660,097,921 downwards.
TTCAGCGTCATCAGGTCCATAGGCGGCCTGTTCACCTTTAGAGGGGCCAGAGTCCTCCATCCTGGCTCAAACCTCAAATCTCAGCACAACCCTCAGTTCACAGCACACAGACTCCTGAGCTCCACTGTCAGAGGGAGGTAAATCCACACACCTGGCAGTGCTGGCTGGTTTTTATGCCTGGCAAAAACCTGGCCTGGAACATGGGAAGTAGTCACCCACCCAGCACTTTGACTACTCCCAGTAAGAGCCATCGCGGATCAGCTATGACAGCCATGCTAAATCTCAAGTTGTCAATTAGCAATAGCTGCTGCTGACACACAAAATACCGGCTCTTACTTCACCGAGGCCAGGAACCTCGGTGACACATACCTTCCATCCACGATGATTCCAGGTACCTTCTTCGAGTATTTACCAGTTCTTTATTACAGACTGATTCGAGGGTTATCCAGTTCCATCCTGAAGCTGTACAGCCCCTTTAAACAAGCAATGACCAGTACGCCAAATTTTCTGCCTGTGTAAAAGACTCTTCTTGACATTTATCTAATTATGACCACACATTTTCAATCATCTAAGGTTGAGTTCACATCGTTTAGCTTTCCGTTCTTCTGATCCGTCAGAAAAACAGAAAAATAAAGAAAAAAACCGGATCTATTATTTTGAGTATCACTTATGATCACTTTGCATCAGTCTGTGTCACTTCCGTCAGAGATCAGTTATTTTTGGAGAGAAAAAACTCCTCATGTAGTAAAAGTCCTCTTTTTGTCAAAAATAATTGATCTCTGATGGAAGTGACACAAACTGATAGTAACTAAAGCTCAAAAAATAAGAATTATACGCAAACTGTATATGTGCAAAATGATCATAACTGATGCTCAAAATAGCAGATCCATTTATTAACTTTTTTTCTGTTCTTCTGAACGGTGATGTGAACTCAGCCCAAGCAGTGTTTAATTTGCATTTGTTTTCCTGGTTGAAATGTGAAACAGAACATACCATTACAGAAGCAATACCCCCAGCTGAGCGACCGCGGCTTAATGTTTAACCACCCCACATACAAGCCACCCTCAGGATATCGGGTAATGGAGGGGACTTCTATACAGCCTGCTGCTAAACATTACATGCCGGGGATCGTTCCCCTCTTCTGTAAAATTCTACCATTAGTAGTCACCTTACAGTTCTGTGAGATGAAGTCTAATAGCTATCCGAAATCATACAGCCACTGTATGTGTCTATGACTGGGATGTTACACAGACTAGGGGAGATTTATCAAAACCGTTATAGCAACCAATCGGATTCCACCTTTCATTTTTCACAGCTCCTTCAGAAAATGAAAGGTGGAATCTGATTGGTTGCTATGGGCAACTAAGCCAGTATTCCTTTATACCAGTTTTGATAAATCTCCCCCAGTGTGTCACAACACACCGTGGCTGTTTTAATGGGCCTGTAAAAAAACGCCACAAAATTCATGAGTTTTCTTTACAAGCTTTTTTATGGCCTTTTCTGGTCACACATTTCTGACATGAATTCTTTGGCCAGTTTCAGACGAGCGTGTTCACTGTGTGAAACACTCTCCATGTGGGAGCGTGAATTCCCATAGTGAAGTTTGCTTGGACCGGACTGTACGGGATTATAATGATTTATGATGCAGTTTGTCGCTTTCCGAACTCAACTCTAATGATTTGTACTCACATATTGTCCTAAGTGCAAATCATTACAGTTGAGGTTGCGCAGAGACACACAGCATTATAAATCATTATAATGCCAAGTCAAAAGATCAAAATTCACTACTGTAATCTATGCAATCGCAAGGATCATGTTTTACACAGCAAACACGTTTGTCTGAAACTGATCTTTTTAAGTATTTTTTCCCCTACAGAAAATTAAAAAAAAAAAGGCCTGAAAAAAGCCATACACACAGTGCAATTTAAAAGAAAAAATTCATGGACCCATTAAAACTCACCGCAAGTGAAGAAAAACACCACTACAAAAAATTCCAGAATGTACTGTGTTTCATAATTCCTATAGATTTACAGATAAGGCATTTTTTTCCCTCATAAAAAACATTCACAAAAAAATACAAAGTCAGCAAAAACACCACCAAAAAAAAACGTAAGAAACCAGCCAAAAAATGTAAACTGTAGGGAGGTTAAGGCCCATTGCAGACGAGAGTGTCTGGATGCGTTGCGGATGCGTTCAGTGAAAACTGCGCGATTTTGCAAGCAAGGTCATTGAGTTTTGTATGCGATCGCGTTCAGTTTTTATCGTGCTGGTGCAATGCGATTTAATGCGTTTTGCATGCGCGTGATAAAAAACTGAATGTATACAAACATCATCTCTTAGCAACCATGCGTGAAAAACGCATCGGATCCGCACTTGCTTGCGGATGCGATTTTCAAGCAGCTCCATTCACTTCTATGGCGCCAGATTTGCGTGAAAAATCGCTGAATATAGAACATGCTGCGATTTTCACGCAACACAAGAGTGATGTGTGAAAACCAACGCACATGTACACAGCCCCATTTAAAAATGAATGGGTTCGGATACCGCGCAGGCGCAATGCGTTCGCATCACGCAGTACACCCGCGCGGAATACTCGCTCGTGTGAAAGGGGCCTAAGGCCAGGTCAAGACATGGCAGAATTGTGGTAGATTTTTGCTGCAATTCACAGTACAATACAAGAGACTGAGTTTTCAAAACCCCATAGGAAGGTAGCAGAAAAAAAAAATCTCCACAGAAATATGTGTATTTCACAATTTTCAGTCCACAGCACGCTCATTATGTCACAGGAAAAGCTACAGATTCTCACTGCGGATTTCTCTCTTTGCAATGCGAAGAGAGAAATGATTGTAAAAATCCGGATATTACACATGATAGATTTGCCACAAATTTCCAGCAACATCCATGGCGTAAATGATCCACCTCATCTGGACCCAGCCTTAGTTGGGATGTAAGGAGAGAGGGGTCTCTTAGAGATGATTGCATAATATTCCAATGACGAGGCTGCTTTTTTCTAGAATCAGCACCATTTTGTCCATGGGTTGTGCCTGGTTTTCCAGCTCAGTCTCACTTGCATGGACATGAGCTGCAGTAGCACAAGAATGGCATGGTTTCTGGAAGAATATGGGTAAGCTTCTCTAATCTCATAAACCCCTATAAGTACTTAATATATAGGTGCCCCAAACCATAAAAAAAAATAATAACCGTATTTTTCACTTTATAAGACGCACTTTTTCTACCAAAAGTGTGTGTGTGGTGAGGAATGGTATAAAGTGAATACTTAATGAGCACTTCCATGGTGGACGCGATTATTAGTATGCAGGAGGTGTGGAGAGCAGTGACTTCAGTGCTGCTAGAGCTACCTGTACTCACCGCTCCCTGGCCTCCACGCTGCACTGTCCTGACTGCATACAGAGTCCGGATGTATCGCACATTAGGCGTGCACTATGACCTGACGATGTGCCTTGTCTGGTCACAGTGCAGCCCAGGGCCCAGAAGAAGACCAGGAGCGGTGAGTGCAAGAAGAGAGCGCAGTCTGGAGCAAGAGGGGTCATTTCATTTATTCATTTATTTATTTATTTGTCTCATCTGAGTTCTAATTAGGATTGGGAGTCTGATCTGGGGCCTACTAAAGTTTGGGTCTGATTGGGGGGGGGGTTGATAAAGATTGGGAAGGTTTGATCTAGTTTGGGGGTCTGATAAAGACTGGGAAGGGGGTCGTCTGTACTGAGATCTGAGGAAGATTAGTGGTCTGATCTGAGGTCTCATGAGGACTGGTGAAAATATAAAATAAAATCCGATTTTCTCCTCTAAAACCTATGTGCGTCTTTAAAGCGAAAAATACGGTACATTGAAAATGAGTCAACAGCAGATTTTCTGCAACAGCCAAATCTGGACTACATGGTGCCGATTTAGTTGCAGAATTTATAGTATAGATGCTACGGTTGAAATCCTCTGCCCAAAAAATCTGCAGCACAAATCGGTGGCCTGTGGATTTACAAATCCGTAACGCAGGGCGGTTCATGTGTAGATTGCGCTGTGGAAGTTTTCCACACCACGTGTGAACATATCCTAACGATGTAGAGACTATGAATTCTAAAATCATGAAAAGAACGAGTTAAAACAAATATGGTCAAACAAATGAAAAGCTATCCAGTAGAAGAGTGCGTCCAAGAGGACAAGCCTACAGCGTACACATTGTACCAGCGCCCAGATACTGCTCAGCTTTTGTATTTCTACCACGAGCTCATTAACGTGAAGACTGGAAAACAAAAAGGTGATTATTATGTATTTACTAGCTAGGAAACCAACGTTACTCCTGCCACAGGAACTGTAATCAGATGAATGACGCAAACTCATAAAATGAGACAAATGTCCAAAACATCTGGCAGAGCTTTAACAGCGCCGGCTAATTGGTAACTCGTGTCTCCTCCCCGCCATATGTAGTGAGCGGCACACACCGTACCCGGACACAGAGCCCATTCCGACCTGAAGGGCAGCTCATGTTTCCATTACATTTTACACAGTGAATCAAAGCAGGTTTTACATGGGAAGCAATAACGAAGAGGGGGTATACATTCTGTATTTGGACCGATTTCCTGCACACTGCTACACTGAACACGATTCTATCTGCAGCGCAAACAGGAAGTCGATAATTAACCCTTAACGAACAGCACTAACCGTACACAGTGCAACATAAAACAAGGTCAGAAAGAAAGTAAATGTCGAATGTGCTAAACTGTAGAGCCGTCATCTCTCCTGACATGTCCATTTTAGTAACTTCTTGCATCCCCTTTGTTATCTGTTCTTATCACTCTGTGATTGCAATGAAGGTCCAGATGGGCGTTACCAGTTTGTGCCTGCACAGTTGGACATCATGCAATCAGTGCTTCCATGGTCAGACTGTGCAGGGATCCATCACCAACTGGTAACTATTTTATTTAATTTACTTATGTAGCGCTGACATATTCTGCAGCTAGTTTCACACTAGGGTTAGGCATCTGGTCTGGATCGGGCACCGCCGGATGCTAGCTGACACCCACCGGCCCCATTCACTATAATGTAGACCGGTGGAGATCCACCCACAACCTGGCAAACATGCTGACACATGCAGAATCTTTTCGTCCGGCTGATTCTGAACATATTTGCTGAGTTGTGGCCAGATCTCTGCCGGTCCCCATTATAGTGAATGGGGCCAGACGGATTTACGGCTGGCAGTGACGGAACGGGAAGACTGAATAAGGGCTTATGCACATGACCGTAGGTATTTTACAATCCACAAAAAACGGATCTGCAAAAAATACGGGTGACGTCCATGTCCATTGCATATTTTTCGGAACGGAATGGCTGGCCCCTAATAGAACCGTCCTATCCTTGCCCGTGATGCGGACAATGATAGGACATGTTCTATTTTTTTTGCAGAATGGAAATACGGACATACGGAAACAGAATGCACACGGAGTAACTTCCGTTTTTTTACGTACCCATTGAAAAGAATTACTTACAAACAAGTGACCCTGATTTGGCCCAGAACTTTTCCAAATCAGCATACACAAATAGCCTTAGTCTGAGCATGCACAGACTGCAATGCCGGATCCGGAATGAATGCATTTCAATAGGAAAAAATGCCGGCAAATGCTGCAGGATTATCTCCATCCTGAAAAGGCAAAAAGACTGAACTGAAGACATCCTGATGCATCCTGAACGGATTGCTCTCCATACAGAATGCATTAGGATAAAACTGATCAGTTCTTTTCCGGTATAGAGCCCCTAGGATGGAACTCCGCACCGGAAAAGAATACCGCTAGTGTAAGTAAAAGTACCCTTATTCAGATCTTGAATCACTACTTTCTATTTATTCCTCCCCACGCTATCCTCTCTTTACTTTATCAGACCGACTCACTTATTATCAGTCAGGGGACGCCTGCAGGTCGAGCCCCGTACTTTTTCAAACACCAATGTTCCCTGATATTAAAACAAAAAACAAAGCTCCCCCGACATGTTTCGCCACTTATGTGGCGTCTTCAGGGGTTAGGAGCTGGCAGTTTATATCAACAGGGCTTAGGTTAATTACGATACTGGCAACAGAGTTTGTTGCCAGTAAGAACAAGTTAAATGTTATAGTGCGGCAAATTATTACTAAGAGAATCAGATAAGACCAAGCAAGTATATTGGTGATACAAATATAAAACTGCCAACAAAGTTTAGTTGCCAGTAAAAAATAAACTAGTAGCCACAAAAATCTAAGACAAATACAGCGGAGGAGTGTGTGAGTTCACACAACTGCCGCACATATCGATACCCAGATATCAATTACTCGAGATAAAGGATCTGAAAAAAAGAATAAAATAACACACTAACGTTACCTGGATTTTTTTATGTCACAAAGGCCTCTTGCACACGACCGTTGTTTTGGTCCGGATACGATCCGCAGTTTTTGCGGCTTGGATGCGGACCCATTCACTTCAACGGGGCCGCAAAAGATGTGGACAGCACTCTGTGTGCTGTCCGCATCCGTTGCTCCGTTCCGTGGTCTGCAAAAAAAAAAATATAGCCCGTCCTATTTTTGTCCATTTTGCGGACAAGAATAGGCAGTTATATCAATGGCTGTCCGTGCCGTTCCGCAAATTGTGGAATGCACACGGACGACATCTGTGTTTTGCGGATCTGCAATTTGCGAACCGCAAAACACACAACTGTCATGTGCCTGAGGCCTAAGGCTTTTTTGTAATAATATAGCACAGAAGAATGAAGGATACATTTCATGAGATATGATACAACTCTGTGTCTATTTTAGACGGATATAATAAAAGTCTATTTTTATAAATAATTAATTTAGGCATTGAAATGAATGGCTGCGCATACGGTCCGCCAAAAAAAACCTGAACAGACACGGAATGAAAATTTGTTTGTGTGCATGAGCCCTAACGTATTAGTGAAACAGGCCTTACAGACATTATCATCCCTTGCCATCTCCAATGGAGCTCAAAATCTAAACACCCTATGTGGGAGGAAGCCGGAGTACCCAAAGGAAATCCACGCAAACATACAAACAGGTGTTGTTCTTGGCCAGATTCAAAACTAGGAAGTCACCAGTGCTAACCACTGAGCCACCGTGCACCCATCTGAACCCCTGGCAATTCATTCACAACTTCCAGAAGGGATAATAAAGGAAGGGCTCAACATAGAGTCGTAAGAATAGATGCTCCAGAACGGTTATTGCCTGGGAGATGCAAGTAGTTGCTAAGGAGAGGCGAGGAGGATAATAAAACTTACATATGGTTATCAATACTGTCACGAGATGCATGCAGACGCAGTGGTGAACACTGTGCATCGGGATACATTTGCTGCAGCCATTACATGATACCATAATCCACCTGAAACATCTGTAAAGAAAAAACTGGTGCATGTCTGGAACAAATTTGTTTTGCTTTGAAAATCTACCCAAATGTTTCTGTTCTCTTAGGGCTCATGCGCACAAACCTATTTTCTTTCCGTGTCCGTTCCTTATTTTATTTTTTCTAACCGTATGCAGAACAATTCATTTAAATGGGTTTGCAACAAAAAATAAATAAATCTGGATCTGTTTTTTTGCAGACCACAACATAGATACGGTCGTGTGCCCTCAAACTGTACAGCAGTCTGTCCTCCGAAGTGGCTCATGTTACTGTAACTGGGGACAGGCAGTCAAGTAACTAAAGGCCCATTCACATTACTGACGGAATGATCATTCATACGAACATTCACCTATGTAAACATGTTAGGCTACTTTCACACTTGCGTTCGGAGCGGATCCGTCTGGTGTCTGTACAGACGGATCCCCTCCTATAATGCAAACGCTTGCATTCGTTCAGAACGGATCCGTCTGCATAACTGTTTTTTTCTGATCTGATTTTTCACTTCGTGAAAACTCAGATCCGACAGTATATTCTAACACAGAGGCGTTCCCATGGTGATGGGGACGCTTCAAGTTAAAATATACCATCGGATTGGAGAAAACTCCGATCTGATGGTATATTAATAGGGACTCCTGACTTTACATTGAAAGTCAATGGGGGACGGATCCATTTGCAATTGCACCATATTGTGTCAACATCAAACGGAACCGTCCCCATTGACTTGCATTGTAAGTCTGGGCGGATCCGTTTGGCTCCGCACGGCCAGACGGAGATCAAAACGCTGCAAGCTGCGTTCAGGTGTCCGCCTGCTGAGCGGAACGGAGGCCAAACGGAGCCAGACTGATGCATTCTGAGCGGATCCGCATCCACTCAGAATGCATTAGGGCAGTATGGATCCGTTCGGGGCCGCTTGTGAGAGCCTTCAAACGGAACTCACAAGTGGAGCCCCGAACGCAAGTGTGAAAGTAGCCTAAAGCAAAACATACAATGATTTCTTAACCCGTCGTTGTGCCCTTGTGTGCCCATGTAATGTGCGGTCACTTGTAATGGAAACGTATGGTCATATAAACGATTACAAGTCGTGAATGTTAACTCCCAATGACTGTTCACTGGAAAAGACCCCTAAATGAGAACGACCGACTGACTACAGATCAGTTTTCCTCAGCTCCAGTCCTCGGGGCCTCCTGCCGGTCAGGTTTTCAGGATTCCCTCAGTTATAATTAGTGTCAGTGCATCAGGACTTACCACAGGTATTCATTCTGTGGGATATCCTCAAACCATGAGCGGCAGGTGGCCCTGAGGACGAGGCGAGGAACACTTGACTATACGTGCTCGTTTTGGGCAATTCATTTGGCCAACAGCCATGTCTCCTGACTCTCCCCCATACAAATAGCGTGGAAGGGCGAGAGGAAGAAATCTCTCCCAGACACTTCTGGCAGTGGCTTATCTCCTGGGAAAACAAAAAGATCAGGCGACAATATAGAGACCCCGATTTACTAATGTATCTGTGCCAAATATCTGTGGTGCAATTTGGTTCATCTAGGGCAGCGAAGGCGAACCGCCGGCACTTCAACTGTGGCGAAACTACAACTCCCAGCATGCTCCATTCATTTCTAAAGAGTTCTAAGAACAGCCAAGCAAGTATACATCTTGGGAGTTGTAGTTTTACCACAGCTGGAGGCCCGGAGGTTACTAGGGTTTCTACACCTTTTCCCGATATGCTTGACTAAGGTCTTACTAGAAAGTGGGTGGGACTTACTAGAAAGTGGGTGGAGCTGTACGGCAAAGGAGGTGGGGCCTAAGATTTTGGCACAATTCTGGTGTAACAATACCAACAGTTGGTATAGTGTCAGTGAAAAGTCTATCCCATGACCAGATTTATGATCCAGCCTGAGCCCCTGGGATAAATGTGGTGCACATTAGCCTGTTCTCGGTGAGATTGGTCAACAATACACAGGTACGCAGCGACTTCTGTGGATCCGAACCACCGTTCTTTTTTCATATACATTTTTGATGTGGATTTTACCCTTCTCAATGTGACAGATAGGACTCCATTCATTTGAACTGTTCTTTACATTGTAGTTCCAGAATCCACTACAAAAAGTACGCCACATGTGACCGTGCTTGAGGATTCCTGCACAAGGAATTTTTGTTTGACTTTTTTGAGCCCATAAATGCATGAAAACAACCACATATTTTTTCAGCTTACAGCATTTTTCTATGACAGTATGTACCCCGCTCTGATGCCACTCCTTCTGTATATTGCAACAGCAATGTAAAAAAATAAAACTTGCAAGCAAGAGAAAAACAAAAGCAGCCCCGAAAAACCTAACCACTGCAAAAAGTAACACAGGTGAAGGATAATGGCACTACAAAAACAGCATGCTTTCTATTGTGCTTTGCAAAATCTCAAATGACTCCCACTAGTGGATACCAACTGACCTTGAGTCTCACTCCGACTCGGTGTCCATGCTCTTAGCTTACATGTATGAGTGAGGAAAAATTGCTACTCACTTTTTATGACGTGCATTGCACTTTCAGTCCTTTATTTGCAAAACATTAAAAGCAGTTTCTAGGGTCGCAGGCCTGTGTTTCTGAGACGCTGAGTTGTAACCTACTCCCGTCATGTGCGACGATGTGGACCCCCGAAACGTTGCACACGATGAAGTAGGTAAGTTAAGAGCTACATACAACTGACTTCTATTGTGGTTTCCCATACACTTACCGCTAACATCTAAGGCCTCTTTCACACGAGCGTAACGGATTAGGTCCGGATGCGTTGAGTGAAACTGGCACCATTTTTGCAAGCAAGTTTAGTCAGTTTTGTCTGCAATTGCGTTCATTTTTTTCCGCACAGGTGCAATACGTTTTGATGCGTTTTTCATGCGCGTGATAAAAAACTGAAGGTTTACAAACAACATCTCCTAGCAACCATTGGTGAAAAAACGCATTGCATCCGCACTTGCTGGCAGCTCCATTCACTTCTATGGACCAGGGCTGCGTGAAAAACACTGAATATAGAACATGCTGCGATTTTCACGCAATTCAAAAGTGATGTGTGAAAACCAACGCACATGTACACGGCCCCATTGAAATGTTGTTTGTTTTTGTGCCTAAAAAATGCATCCAAATGTCTGTTTTACAAATGATAGAACATGTCCTATTCTAGTCCGCAAAATGTGGTCCTTGGACCCATTCGGCAAAGAAATGCGAATGGCGCACGGATGGTATTCATATTTTGCGGATATAGTGCATTCCGCAGGCAGTATGCTCTTTCTGAGTTTAGGAGTCCAGTTCAGTGACCGACAATTATTTCTGTAAGTAGACTGACAGGGACGGCTGTCAATCACCGATAGGCCCGCCTACTGGACTCTTAAGCCTAGAATCAGCAAAGGTTTCAATAAATAAATTACAAGTTATCCTAAGTCTTTTCCCAAAGATATATATATATAAATATATATATATATATATATATATATATATATATATATATATATATATATATACACATACATACACACACTTATCTGCTCAGCTCCTCCTGCTCTATGGCATGCTACCTGCAGATCAAACACCATGTTGAATATGACAGGTTCCCTTTAAGATCAAGAATAGAGGACCAACAATGGAATATATATCCCCATACAAGTCAATAAATGTATGTTTTCATCCTGATGGTTTTACGGATGTAACATCCATTTCCAGAACACGAGCTCATCACCGCAGGAGTAGAGATGGCACAGCTGTCCTGAGCATGGACTGCTATAGGAAACTACTGGTTACAGAGCTCAACACAAACAACAGCTAAAAACAATCTACTACTGCCTTCAAAGGCGCCATAAACCAAAATATAAATGCTTTTCCAAAGAGCAGATCTATAGATACACAACCCAAACGATAAAGGGGACCCTAGATTGCTTCTACCTTGCTTGGGTGGCCTCCTGGGAATTCGCATTTTGGGAAAAGACGGCCAGGAGTAATTAAAAGGAGAGTCTGAATCCGAATCCATTTCCCTGTGCGGATGGAAGGAAGTGGGATCCGGCAGGAGGGAAGCAATGTGGACCCCGAAGCTTCTCCCAAACAGATGATGTAAAATAGGAGAATGAAGCGAGAGCCGGATCAAATTGCCCTCTCTGCCCAGGGGAGGGACAGGCTGCAAACGTTTGCTCTCTTCAGGCGCTCAGGCATGTAGACAGATCAGGCTGTAAATATTAAATCAGAGGGGGGGGGGGGGATGCAGGGGGAAAACATGAAGCAAATCTGGAGCTGCATCATGGTCTCCAGCTATTCCAGAGGTCAGCTGGTGCCAATGAATCATTAACTCACCTCTTCATTGCTATGCTGAAAGGCTGAAGTTTGGGAAGTGCATTTGTAAGTAAATACAGGGGGGCACAGACACCCAAGAGCAGAGCGTTTCCAGCCCCTCATTCCTCTGGAGTCCCGGCTCCTTACACTCTCTAAATCACTGCCTCATCTCGTGAAGTGACAAACAGACGTAAAGTTATCCATTACTTATATAATGGTCCACATCTCTTTATATTGGGTGCTACGCTATACATGGGCGACTACATAAAAGAGGGTCTGCCCAGGGCAGGGAGGACCCCAGCTGATGACCGGAAGCCGCGTGCCCAATTCTTGTGTTCCCTGCATAGTCCAGCAGCAATAAAGTGCGGTTCCATCCAAAATGTAAGAAGCGACCATATATTATTTTTTATATATTATATTATTTTAGCAGCTTTAGCGCATATTTTTAAGGCCTCCTACCCTCCTGCCATCTTTTTTCTTTGAGTTGGTGTGTGTTTATCACTTTTTTGTCTATAGTGAATTTCATAATTTACTACAGACTTTAAAGTAACATCTTGTCATATGGAGAAAAGACGGTAAAAAGTGAATCAAAAACGTAAAAAATAAAATAAAAAAAAGAAGTGTAAAACCAGTTAAGGCTACTTTCACACTGGCGTTTTGGCTTTCCGTTTGAGAGATCCGTTCAGGGCTCTCACACGTGTTCCAAAACAGATCAGTTTTGCCCTAATGCATTCTGAATGGATAATGATCCGCTCAGAATGCATCCGTTTGCCTCCGTTCCGTCTCCATTCCGCTTTGGAGGCGGACACCACTTGCAGCGTTTTGGTGTCCGTCTGACGAAACTGAGCCAAAAATGTAAGTCAATGGGGACGGATCCGTTTTCTCTGACACAATAGAAAACAGATCCGTCCTCCGTTGACTTTCAATGGTGTTCAAGACGGATCCGTCTTGGCTATGTTACAGATAATACAAACGTATCCGTTCTGAACAGATGCAGACGCTTTTATTATCTGAAGGGATCCGTCTGTGCAGATCCATGATGGATCCGCACCAAACGGGAGTGTAAAAGTAGCCTTAAAGGGGTTCGCCAGCTCCAGGAAAAAAAACAACACTTGGGTTCTGCCTGGAGTGTTACTTACCTGACATATCCCGTGCCGCCACTCAAGTTTGGTTTACCCAGCTGCAACGGTAACGTCACGTTGACAACATGTGACCGCTGCAGCCAATTGCTGCCCTCAGTGGTGTACCAGAGAGGCCAGTAGTTGGCATTTGTTGTCAATGTGACCTCACTGCTGCAGCTGAGTAAACGGGGCCTGGCCAGGAGACCCCGGGCAGCAGTGGGCAATATGTCAGGTACTTCTTTTTTGCAGAAAGATCCCACGTGATGTCCCATTTCTTTTTGAAACCTGAGAACCCCTGTAATGGCAGCAACTTTTTTTTATTTATTTTTTGGACTATCTATATTTTTACACACACCACTTTTTTAACACATATTAGGCTAGTGGTTTTTAAAATAGTAAATAAATAGGAATAAAACAGATTCCAGACAGTTGCCGTGGCCCAAGCGTAGGTTTACGGACCCCAACAGCATCACAGGGATCTGCTAAACTTCTGTTCAGGGGAGGAACTACAAACCGGATTCCAAAAAAGTTGGGACACTAAACAAATTGTGAATAAAAACTGAATGCAATGTTGTGGAGATGGCAAATGTCAATATTTTATTTGTAATAGAACGTAGATGACAGATCAAACGTTTAATCCGAGTAAATGTATCATTTTAAAAGGAAAAATACGTTGATTCACATTTTTACGATGTCAACAAATCCCAAAAAAGTTGGGACAAGTAGCAATAAGTAAATTTGAGCATAACGAAGAGCTGGAAGACCAATTAACACTAATTAGGTCAATTGGCAACATGATTGGGTATAAAAAGAGCTTCTCAGAGTGGCAGTGTCTCTCAGAAGCCAAGATGGGTAGAGGATCACCAATTCCCACAATGTAGCGCAGAAAGATAGTGGAGCAATATCAGAAAGGTGTTACCCAGCGAAAAATTGCAAAGACTTTGCATCTATCATCATCAACTGTGCATAACATCATCCGAAGATTCAGAGAATCTGGAACAATCTCTGTGCGTAAGGGTCAAGGCCGTAAAACCATACTGGATGCCCGTGATCTCCGGGCCCTTAAACGACACTGCACCACAAACAGGAATGCTACTGTAAAGGAAATCACAGAATGGGCTCAGGAATACTTCCAGAAACCATTGTCAGTGAACACAATCCACCGAGCTATCCGCCGTTGCCAGCTGAAACTCTACAGTGCAAAGAAGAAGCCATTTCTAAGCAAGATCCACAAGCTCAGGCGTTTTCACTGGGCCAGGGATCATTTAAAATGGAGTGTGGCAAAATGGAAGACTGTTCTGTGGTCAGACGAGTCACGATTCGAAGTTCTTTTTGGAAATCTGGGACGCCATGTCATCTGGACCAAAGAGGACAAGGACAACCCAAGTTGTTATCAACGCTCAGTTCAGAAGCCTGCATCTCTGATGGTATGGGGTTGCATGAGTGCGTGTGGCATGGGCAGCTTGCATGTCTGGAAAGGCACCATCAATGCAGAAAAATATATTCAGGTTCTAGAACAACATATGCTCCCATCCAGACATCATCTCTATCAGGGAAGACCCTGCATTTTTCAACAAGATAATGCCAAACCACATTCTGCATCAATCACAACATCATTGCTGCATAGGAGAAGGATCCGGGTACTGAAATGGCCGGTCTGCAGTCCACATCTTTCACCTATAGAGAACATTTGGCGCATCATAAAGAGGAAGGTGCAACAAAGAAGGCCCAAGACGATTGAACAGTTAGAGGCCTGTATTAGACAAGAATGGGAGAGCATTCCTATTTCTAAGGCCTCATGCACACGACCGTTGTGTGCATCCGTGGCCGTTGTGCCGTTTTCCGTTTTTTTTCACGGACCCATTGACTTTCAATGGGTCCGTGGAAAAATCGGAAAATGCACCGTTTGGCAGCCGCATCCGTGAGCCGTGTTTCCTGGCCGTGAAAAAAATATGACCTGTCCTATTTTTTTCACGGCCAACGGTTCACGGGCCCATTCAAGTCAATGGGTCCGTGAAAGAACACGGATGCACACAAGATTGGCATCCGTGTCCGTGATCCGTGGCCGTAGGTTGCTTTCATACAGACGGATCCGAAGATCCGTCTGCATAAAAGCTTTTTCTGATCTAAGTTTTCACTTCGTGAAAACTCATTTCCGACAGTATATTCTAACACAGAAGCGTTCCCATGGTGATGGGGACGCTTCTAGTTAGAATACACTGCAAACTTTGTACAAGACTGCCCCCTGCTGCCTGGCAGCACCCGATCTCTTACAGGGGGATATGATAGTACAATTAACCCCATCATATCCCCCTGTAAGAGATCAGGGCTGCCAGGCAGCAGGGGGCAGACACCCCCCCCCCCTCCCCAGTTTGAATATCATTGTGCGGCCCCCCCCCCCCTGTTGTTAACTCGTTGGTGGCCAGTGTGCGCACCCCCCTCCCTCCCTCCCTCTATTGTTTTAATACATTGGGGCCAGTGTGCGCGCGCCCACCCAACCCCCCCTCCCTCCCTCTATTGTTTTAATACATTGGGGCCAGTGTGCGCACCCCCCCCAACCCCCCCCCCCCCCCCCTCCCTCCCTCTATTGTAATCATCATCGGTGGCAGCGGAGTAGAAGATTTTCATACTTACCTGGCTGCTGGCTGCTGCGATGTCTGCGTCCGGCCGGGAGCTCCTCCTACTGGTAAGTGACAGCAATGCGCCGCACAGACCTGTCACTTACCAGTAGGAGGAGCTCCCGGCCGGACACAGAGATCGCAGCAGCCAGCAGCCAGGTAAGTATGAAAATCTTCTACTCCGCTGCCACCGATGATGATTACAATAGAGGGAGGGAGGGGGGGGGGGTTGGGGTTGGGGTTGGGGGGGTGCGCACACTGGCCCCAATGTATTAAAACAATAGAGGGAGGGAGGGGGGGTTGGGGGGCCCGCGCACACTGGCCCCAATGTATTAAAACAATAGAGGGAGGGAGGGGGGGTTGGGGGGGGCGCGCGCACACTGGCCCCAATGTATTAAAACAATAGAGGGAGGGAGGGAGGGGGGTGCGCACACTGGCCACCAACGAGTTAACAACAGGGGAGGGGGGGCCCACTGGCCACCAATGAGTTAAAAACAGGGGGGGGGGGGGGGGGTCTGCCCCCTGCTGCCTGGCAGCACCTGCCAGGCAGCAGGGGACAGTCATGTACACAGTTTTTTTGTATATTCTAACCTGAAGCGTCTCCATCACCATGGGAACGCCTCTGTGTTAGAATATACTGTCGGAAATGAGTTTCACGATGTAGCTCATATCCGACAGTATATTCTAACATAGACGCGTTCCCATGGTGATGGGGACGCTACAAGTTAAAATATACCATCGGATTGGAGAAAACTCCAATCCGATGGTATAACAGAACTCCAGACTTTACATTGAAAGTCAATGGGGACTGATCCGTTTGAAATGGCACCATATTGTGTCAACATCAAACGGATCCGTCCCCATTGACTTGCATTGTAATTCAGGACGGATCCGTTTGGCTCCGCACGGCCAGGCGGACACCAAAATGACTTTTTTTTCATGTCCGTGGATCCTCCAAAAATCAAGGAAGACCCACGGACGGAAAAACGGTCACGGATCACGGACCAACGGAACCCCGTTTTGCGGACCGTGAAAAAAAACGTCCGTGTGCATGAGGCCTAAACCTGAGAAACTGGTCTCCTCGGTCCCCAGACGTCTGTTGAGTGTTGTAAGAAGAAGGGGAGATGCCACACAGTGGTGAAAATGGCCTTGTCCCAACTTTTTGGGGATTTGTTGACACCATGAAATTCTGATTCAACATATTTTTCCCTTAAAATGGTACATTTTCTCAGTTTAAACTTTTGTTCCGTGATTTATGTTCTATTCTGAATAAAATATTAGAAGTTGGCACCTCCACATCATTGCATTCAGTTTTTAGTCACGATTTATATAGTGTCCCAACTTTTTTGGAATCCGGTTTGTATATCCAGAATAAAGACTCCAGAATCCAAATGGGCGAGTAACGCTTCTAGAAGGGGGCTTATTTTTACTTCTTTTTTTTTTCCACTATTATTTAAACTTTATTTCCCACAGAGGCAGCCAGTCTGACTAGACCCAGCACAGATCTAGCAGTGACAAATACCCCTGTTAGGCCTCATGCACACGACTGTTGTTTCAGTCCACATCCGAGCAGTTTTTTCGGCTCGGGTGCGGACCCATTCACTTCAACGGGGCCGCAAAAGATGCGGACAGCACACAGAGTGAACGGAGCACAGCACAACGAATGCTGAACGGAGCATTCGTTGCTCCGTTCCGTGGTCCGCCCCCAAAAAATATAACCTTTCCTATTCTTGTCCGTTTTGTGGACAAGAATAGGCAGTTATACCAATGGCTGTCTGTGCCATTTTGCAAATTGCGGAACGCACAAGGACGCCATCCGTGTTTTGCGAATCCGCATTTTGCAGACCGCAAAACACACAACGGTCGTGTGCATGAAGCCTAACGGGGGCATTTGTCACTGCTAGATCTGAGCTGGGTCTAGTCAGACTGGCTGCCTCTGTGTGCCAGGATCACGTGTTCACCAATACAGGCAGCGCCTTTTCTATACCCAGATACTTATATAGAAGTATACACAGATACACAGACAAAATGGAAGCAGTAGAAACAGGCAGGTGGTTAAAGCAGAAGGTATTGGCGTTCTGCTTTGGTGGTAAGAGGAAGTGCAGTCTTCGGGCAATGGTCACGTGCATGAGCCCTTCTTGCAGTCCACAAACTGCGGAACCCAAATCATGGATACTGGCCACGTGCATTTTGCGGACTGGAATGGCTGGCCCCTAATAGAACAGTCTTATCCTTGTCCGTAATGCGGACAATAATAGGACATGTTCTATTTTTTTGCGGAAGGGTCATGCGGACACGGAAAGCGCACAGAGTAATCTCAGTTTTTTTTTTTTTTTTAATGGCATAGGCACGGGAAAAAAATAAAAAATTTCTGTGCGTGAGCCCTTACTGGTTGGCTCGTCATGTGGTCATTTTTGCAAAAGTGTAACTGAAAAACAGCAATATTTCACAGCATAAGGTTTGGTAATTAAAGTCCAATTTGAGTTTTTCACTGTATAATGAAATTTCTAATTTTCCCATATGCTTTATGTATCAATTCATCCTGGTTTTCAAAATCTCTGCTTGCAGTCATTCAATGGGATAAATATCTGTTCTGGTCATTGCTGGTGTACAGCTGAGCACAGTTACAGTACAGTGGTCCGAGTCACATACCGGTGTCCATCACATGACCAGGAAAGATTTGTATCTGCTGCAAGTAAACAATGAAGGTTCCTATTGAATGACAGCAAAATGTATATTGTAAAATTGTATAACGTTTCATTATGCAAAGAATAATCTTTGCTGAAACTGGAATATCCCTTTAAATTACCAAACTTGTTTTGCAGGTATTAGATGTGCATGGTGGTCTGTCGCAGTTCCCGATTGGCTGCTGGAGCTGTCAGTCAGCGCAGTGGGGGCGGGGCTGGAAAGCAGTCAGTGCACTGCACATGAACAGAGCGTCGCCTGGGTACTTGGGGTCACAGTGTGTAGGGGCAGGGGTCAGCAACCTTTGGCACTCCAGCTGTTGGAAAACTACAACTCCCAGCATGCTCCATACACTTCTATGAGAGTTTCTACATGCTAGGAATTGTAGTTTCACAACAGCTGGAGAGCCAAAGGCTGCTGATCCCTGGTGTTGGGGATACAATCTTGTATTGAGTTCCAGTGCTGGAAAAAAAACGTCAGGATTCTGCATTGTTTTTGGGTGTTTTTTTTTTTTTTTCAGAAGTAGTTTTTGATGCGGTTTTTCATTTTGCCCATTCTAGGCTTCATGCACAGGATGTATTTTGTTTCCGTGTCCATTCCGTATTTTTTTTGTTTTTTTTGCGGATAGGATGCAGACTCATTCATTTCAATGGGTCCGCAAAAAAAGCAGAGAGCACACCGTGTGCTATCTGCATCCGACATGTCCTATTCTTGTCCGTTTTAGGCATTGTTACAATGGATCCGGAAAAAAAACAAAAACGCATGTCATCCATTTTTTTATTTTTTTTTATTTTTTAGGATCCGCAATTTGCAGACCGCAAAACACATATGGTTGTGTGCATGTAGCCTTAATGGGAATTATGGACGTGGATTCTGCATCAAGAATGGACAAGCCACTTCTTTTTCTACAGTGTGGTTTTAAAAAACTGTAAGCAGAAAAAGCACTATACGAAATCAATGCGGAAAATCTGCATGTGTTTTTTGGCGCGGAATCTGCACCCAAAAAAAAAACCATTGTGTGAACATACCCTTAGGCTACTTTCACACTTGTGGCAGGACGGATCCGACAGGCTGTTCAACCTGTCGGATCAGTCCTTCCGCTATTTCACCGTGCCGCCGCACCGCCGCTCTGTCCCCATTGACTATAATGGGGACTGGGGCGGAGCTCCGGCGCAGCACGGTAGTGAATGGCGAAAGGCCGCCGGACTAAAAGTCCTGCATGTCCGACTTTTTAGTCCGGCGGCCTCTCACCGCGAACTGCGCCGGGCTCCGCCCCCGTCCCCATTATAGTCAATGGGGACAGAGCGGTGGTCCGGCAGTACGGCGAAATAGCGGAAGGACGGATCCGACAGGGTGAACAGCCTGTCAGATCTGTCCTGCCGCAAGTGTGAAAGTACCCTTAGTATGTCAGTACTGCTCTCCCATTACCTATATAGTGTCATGAGCAGTTTTGAGGTCTCACTGCTGATAGACTCCCTCTAAATCGGAACCGTCACCTCCCCTGACATGTCCGTTTTAGTGAATACTTGCATTCCCCATGTAAGAATTCTGGAGCATCTATTCTTATAATTCTACTTTGTGTCATTCTTCTATTAGTCCTACTAGATGTTTATGAATGAATTGCCAGCAGTCTGCAATTAAGGTCCAATTGGGTGTTACCAGTTGGGGCTGTCTCCCTGCACGGTCTGATACTGGCAGAGACACACTCCCAACTGGTAACACCCAGAAAGACAGTCATTGCAAACTGCTAGCAATCATTCATCATTTCTAGAAGAAATAATAAAGGAACAGTACTACAAAGAGTCCTAAAAATGGATGCCCGATGACTGATAGTCCACGGGGAATGCAAGTAAGGCCTCATGCACACGGACGTTGTTTTGGTCCGCATCCGAGCCGCCGTTTTTGCAGCTTGGGTGCGGACCTATTCACTTCAATGGGGCCGCAAAAGATGCGGACAGCACTCCGTGTGCTGTCTGCATCGGTTGCTCCATTCCGAGGCCACGCAAAAAAAAATAGAACATGTCCTATTCTTGTCCGTTTTGAGGACAAGAATAGGCATTTTTACAGTGGGCCGCCCATTCCGTTCATTGCGGAAGGCACACGGGCGTGTGCATGAGGCCTAAAACAGAAATGTCAGGAAAGGTGATGGGTCCTGTTTAAATGGAACCAGTCACCAGTTTTATGGTGTCCTAACTAAGGGCAACATAAATAAGTGACCGATTCTCTTAGCAAAATGCTGGGTCACTATCTTTAATTGACCCAGTCAATCTGCCAACATCTTGTATTGAAAAGCTCCAGCTGATAATGATGAGTCATGAATATACATGAGCTCCTGACTCTCCCGCCCACCTGCTGCTGATTGACAGTTATTTTCCATATGAATCAGCAGCAGGTGGGCAGGGGAGTGGCCATAGCTCTGAATTAAATATACGCTGGACTCGATGACCTCACGCTGGACTCAAATCAGCTCATTAGCATGCGGCATCTTTGTGTGTACCTGTCACACCAGTAAATGAATACATCTAAGGCACTTTTTAGTAGTTAATGATTGTATATAATTAGTTAGATTATAATCAAATATCTACATGACAAGTTCCCTTTAAGCCACTCCTGCCAGGAGTTGTGTGAACAGGTCACTGTAAGAAGCCTACGTTTTTCTAGCCTTTTACACAGTGATTAATGAACATTTCAGTGACGCAAATGAAGTCTGCTAAAGTATTTTGACCTAACCGAAAATACAAAAAATTGTTTATATTATTCTTCAGCACCTGAGATCCATAATCAGGGGGAAACATTGAAATAGCTTTTCTCGGCATACTGTACTTCCAGCCATTGTTCTAGTCGCCGACGAGGACTGTCACAGATTTTACGAGTCTGGCACCTTTTAAAGCAGCGAAGGAGCCTGGTATAAAGGCATGAGTGAGTGATTTACAACGAGCTGACCATTCTTACATGGTATCCCAGAACAACTCTGTGCACAGACGGGCTCCAGCCAGACCTTTCCCCTGCACCACCAGCTGATTCATAGCGGATTACCTCTCACATCTCATCAAGAGGTCTCAGAGCCATGCAGCAAAGATAATGAATTCTAATACGGGAAGCCTCAATGCCCAGCTCCAACCTGAGGAATGCTGATGTTTCTGTATCGCAGAGAAGAGGTCTGCTCACCACAGACACCGGCAATGTGCGTTCCGCATTTTGCGGACCGTACATTGCCAGCACTAATAGAATATGCCTATTCTTGTCCGCAATTGCGGACAACAATAGGACATGTTCTATTTTTTGGGGGAACGGAAATGCGGACCCAGAAGTGCGGGTCCGCATTTCCAAATCCGGGTCGCACATCGTGCGGTCCCATAGAAATTAATGGGTCCGCAATTCTGTTCCGCAAAATGCAGAACAGAATTGCGGATGTGTAAATGGGGCCTAAGGCCGCGTCCACATTCCCGTGTCAGTGAACGTGTACACGTTTCATCCGTTTAGATGTCCGTGGTTGGTCCGTGTGTCATCCGTAATTCACTGATGTTGCTCAGCTAAAAATTTACTTCCAAAGAATCTCCTATCAGTCTTCAGTGAAAAACGGCTGCGCAACGGATGCCGTCCGTGCTGTGTCAGTGATTTTCAAGGGTGTGCTTGATCAAAGTAGTGCAGGTCTCCGTGATTTATTTTACTGACTCAAGGTCATAATACTGAAATGTGAACAGACACATTCAAATCAATGGGTACGTGTGCTGTCCGTTGAAAAAGTCAGTGAAAAACGGAAATATGGACAAGGCCTTTTACACGGACTGATAGGGAAGTTATGGGGAATGAAGCAGACATCTTGATAACTGATTGATCTTCAGCAGAGATGAGAGCTACATTTACAAGAAGCAATCACCTTCACTGTAATGAGAACAAGCAAAAATTATTGTTCCTGCGCAACCGATGGTTGTTTAGACAGCATGATCTGCTGCGCAGGAATGATGGTTTTTGGTGCTTTTAGGGCTCATGCACACCACCGTTGGATGTTTTGCGGGTCTGTGTGCATTCCAGATTTTGCAGAACGTAATGGACGGCTCCTAATAGAACAGTCCTATCCTTGTCCATAGTGCAGACAAATAATAGGACATGTTCTATTTTTTTGTGGCACAGCCATAGGGAGATACGGACACGGAATGCGCACAGTCACTTCCATTTTTTTTGCGGAGCTATTCACTTCAATGGGGCCGCAATAAAAATGGAAATAGACACGGGAAAAGAAAAAAAAAAAGACATTGATGTGCACGAGTCCTTGGGCTGCATTCACACAAAAGGGAAAAATAGCTGTGTAAAGGGCGTCACATGGCAATTTTATACAATAAAAAAGGTGTCAAAGGGGCTATTCACATGGCCACAAAAAATAGGACACTCCTATATTTGTGCATTTTTTGACGGAAAAACGGACCGCACTGAAATCAATGGGACTGTTTTTAACGGCTGTTTACACGGGAGTGTGCCCGTGTAAAGGGCGTTAAAAAAAATAGCTAATGGGTTAAAATAAAAAACTAAAACCGAGTGGGGACCTGCGCTCCCAGCGTGATGCATCCAGTGAGGAGCGAGTGTACCCGTGTGTTCAAGTAGATGAGGTGAGGTTTTTTTTAGTTTTTTTTAAAACAAGCAGAATGAGGGGAAAGGAGGGCATTAATAATACTGGGGACCACTAATGGGGGGCAATAAAAATACTGGGGCCCACTAATGGGGGCAATAATATTACGGGGGGGGGGGGGGGGGCAATAAAAATACTGGGGCCCACTAATGGGGGGGGGCAATAAAAACACTGGGGCTTACTAATGGGGGCAATAATAATACTGGGGCCCACTAAAGGGGGGCAATAATAATACTACTGCCCACTAATTGGGGCAATAATAATACTGGGGGCCATTGAGGGAGGCATTAATACTGGAGGTCACAAACGGGGGCATTATTGATACTGTGGGCTTATGGGCTACTAAGGGAGGCATTATTAATGCCAGGGCCCACTAGGAGGGAACATTAATAATACTAGGAGGCACTAATGGGGGCATTATTAATGCTGGGGGCCACTAAGGGAACATTAATCATACTAGGGGGCATTAATAATACTGGTGGTACTATGTGGGACATTATGTATATGGAGGGGATGAGATTTAAAAAAAGCCAATTGAATTTATCCGTTTTCAATGGCCGTTAAGAACATGGATGCAAAAATGGTTTAAAAATGAAAGCGGCCAGCGTGATTGTAGCCTTACGCAGGCCAATTATCGGGCACAAGCATTTATACAAAAACTCATCCCTGATAAGCTGCCGGATCATCAGTCTACGTAAAAGGACCCCAAGTGAGGTCTGTGGTAGCACCCCTGTCCTTCTCCTGATCCCCTCCTCTGCTGCAGTGTTTCAGCCGCTGCAAAGTACTGAAAGGGTTTATGAACTCGACAAAACTTACAGTCCTGGTAGTTAGCCAGCTTTTTGGGATGAATTTACATGACTTTGCAATTTGTAATATTTATATTGCTATTATGCAGGAAAAAGGCCACCATGTGCAAATCACTAAATGTGAAGCTGCTGCAAAAGCTTTAGAGGGGTTAAATGAGACTAGAAAAGCAGCCCCATTAAAGTAGCCTGATTCAAGTAAACAGGATACAACTGCAATGCCATGCGCGGCCAATAGAATAGAGTGGCGCTGTTCCTGGAAGAGAGAAGCAATGCTTTCCCATTATCTTTTTAGAACTTTAGATTTGTGCTGTTCCTGTTATTTTGTGTGCATAAATTGTCAACTGGGAGTTTTTATTAAGGCTAGTTTCACACTTGCGGCAGGACGGATCCGACAGGCTGTTCACCATGTCGGATCCGTCCTGCGGCTATTTCGCCGTGCCCGCGGACCGCCGCTCCGTCCCCATTGACTATAATGGGGACGGGGTGGAGCTCCGGCGCAGCACGGCGGTGCACGGAGAAAGCCGCCGGACTAAAAAGCCTGACATGCAGTAATTTTAGTCCGGCGGCCTTTCGCCGTGCTGCGCCGGAGCTCCGCCCCCGTCCCCATTATAGTCAATGGGGACGGAGCGGCGGTCCGCGGGCACGGCGAAATAGCCGCAGGACGGATCCGACATGGTGAACAGCCTGTCGGATCCGTCCTGCCGCAAGTGTGAAAGTACCCTTAAGTGGCTTCACACTACGTTCCTTTTCAAAAAACATATTTTTTTGTCAGAGGCTTTTTTTTTTTTAAGAAAAAAAAACTGCTGTGGCAAAATTTTACATACTGACCATAGGGAATTAGAAAACACCCTACAAACACAGATTTTTTTTTTTATAGTGGCATTTTAAAGACAGTTTCCTTGGCCCCCTCTGCCTTTTTATTTTAATTGCAGCATGTTCTGGGCGTGAGGTTTAGGCCGGACCCATGCTGCAGACCACAAATTGCAGTCCACAATGCGTGGGCACTGACCGTAGGGCCGCCGCATGCGGTTGCATTCACTTGAATGGGGTCCGCTATCCGCATCGCAAAAAAGTAGTGCATGCACTACTTTTTTGTGGTGAGGAGGCACTGACAGAAACCCCACAGAAGCACACCGTAGTGCTTCCGTGGGGTTCCGTGCCTCAGTTGCACACCGATGTTCCTGGACTGCGGACCCATTCAAGTGAACCGGTCCGCATCCGTGATGTGGGTGCACGCGGCTGGTACCGTGTATTGCAGATGCGCTGTTTACAGGCCGCAATACGGCCACGGCCGGGCAATGGCTGTGTGCATGAGGCCTTATGTAGACAATGCCCATATAATTCTCTATAGGAAAAAAAAAATAGTCTGAAAATAACATTAGAAAAAATGTCTGACTACAGGCCCTTTAACATGCCTGATTGAAAAGGCAATCATAACTGTTCGGGAGGAGCAATCACAGTAGCCATGCAGTTTCATTGTCTGTCAGCAGAAAGTCCCGATTTAGACCACATGCACACTACCATTGTTCGGGTCCGCATCCGAGCCGCAGTTTTTGCGGCTCGGGTGCGGACCCATTCACTTCAATGTGTCCGCATCCGTGGCCCCACAAAAAAAAATAAAAAATACAACATGTCCTATTCTTGTCCGTTTTGCGGACAAGAATAGGCATTTCTACAATGGGCCGCCTGTTCCGGTACACGGCGGGTTCCGTGATTTGTGGATCCGCACACGGGCGGCTTCAGTGTTTTGTGGATCCACAATTTGCAGACCGCAAAAAACGGAATGGTCATGTGCATGAGGCCTTACAAAGAACAATCTGCTGCTGGCAATCAATGATTCCTAGTGCGGCTTTAAACATATCACCTGATAAGTAAGCGTTTGCGCGTTCACTGGGTGATCGGTGGCACACGGTCAAGTTTCCTGATGTAGTTTTTGAAGCCAAAATTAGTAGTGGATCATAAAAGGAGAGAAAGTATAAAGGACAGATACGACGTCTTCTCTTTTTTTTTTTATTCACTCCTGGTTTTGGCTTCCAAAACCGCATCAGGAATCCTGACTCTGTGGCCGTACCCATACACAGCACAATTATTGGGAATGTGATTCTTAGGAATGCCACTTCCTGATAATTGCCCCTTTAGGAATGTCATACCCACAGACGCTTGTAAAACCCATGACTTTCATGGGGTTTCTTATAACCTAAAAAAATTTAACTTAGTGTGGCAGCACCCTTCCCTTTGTTAATGACCCTATACAGTCAAAGGCACTGTCAGCTTGGAGGATAGGGATTTTTGTCCTCGAAATAACAATTCTGGAGCATCTTTTCTCATAGCAACGAATTGTGCTGTTCCTTTGTTATTCCTCCTGAATACAATTTCTCAAAGCCCCATCATATGTGCCGGGCCCCTCACTGGTAATATACTTACCCCGCAAATTGCAGACTTCATATGCTGCGGCTATCATAGAAAATGCCTATTCTTGTCCACAATTGCGGCACGGAGCAACGGTCCCATAAAAATGAATGGGTCCGCACCCAAAATTGCGGAATGGATGCAGACTCATTCATACGGTCATGTGAATGAAGCTTAATACTGTCAGTACCGATTGGACAGTATCAGACTGTGTAAGGACACACCCCTTTGACAAAGTGAATTATTAACATCCAATTTAGAGCTCATGTACACAGCCATTGCTGTTTTTGAGGTCCAGAAATTGAGGATCCGTAAAACACGGATACCAGCCGCATGCGTTCCTGCATTTTGCAGAACAGAGCGTCCTGCCTATGTAGAACAGTACTATCCTTGTACGTAATGTGGACAAGAATAGGACATGTTCTATTCCTTTTGTAAAACAGACATACGAATGCTGTCCGTAAATTTTGCGTCCCCATTGGGTCGAGCCGCAAAAAATGCAGATTGGGTGCGGAAAAGAACAACGGTCGTGTGCACAAGCCCTTAAGCCTCATGCACACAACCGTTATTTTTTTTTACGGTCCGCAAAAACGGGGTCCGTAGGTCCGTGATCAGTGACCGTTTTTTCGTCCGTGGGTCTTCCTTGTTTTTTGGAGGATCCACGGACATGAAAATGAAAAAAAAAATCTAAGTCAAGTTTGCCATTGAAATGATAGGAAAAAACGGACACGGATCACGGATGCGGATGACAATCTTGTGTGCATCCGTGATTTTTCACGGACCCATTGACTTGAATAGGTCTGTGAACCGTTGGCCGTGAAAAAAATAGGACAGGTCATATTTTTTTCACGGCCAGGAAACACGGATCACGGATGCGGCTGCCAAACGGTGCATTTTCCGATTTTTCCACGGACTCATTGAAAGTCAATGGGTCCGCAAAAAAAAAAAAAAGAAAACGGCACAACGGCCACGGATGCACACAACGGTCGTGTGCATGAGGCCTTACTCATACATTTCTAGAAGGAATAACAGAGGAGTTAGCACACACAAAAAGATGTCCCAGAATTGTTATTTG